>NC_050198.1:80191678-80454903 GCF_004126475.2 Phyllostomus discolor | reverse complement strand
GATGAACAAAATAAAATCAGAAATATGGATACATGGAACAGACACAGCTGCCAGAGGAAAAGGGGTTGGGGGGACTGGATGAAAGAAAGTGAAGAGATTAGACAAAGAACATATATGCATATCCCACAGACACAGACAACAGTGTGGTGATGGCCAGAGGGAAAGAGGTTGCAAGCTGGCTGGAGGTGGGCAAAAAGGGAAGGGGTTGGATAGGGACATCTACAATACTGTCAACAATAAAAATAAAGTTAAAAAAGAGGTAAGCAGCCCTGGCCAGTGTGGTTCAGTTGATTGGAGCATCATCCCATAACTGAAAGGTTATGGGTTCAGTTCCTTGTCAGGGCACATCCCTGGATTGGGATTTGGTCTCCAGTCTAGGTGCAAATGATCCCTGGACTGGTCATGTACGGGAGACAAACAATTGATGTTTCTCATATCAATGTTTCTCTCTCCCTTCCTCTCTCTCTAAAAGCAATTTTAAAAAATGTCCTCAAGTGAGGATAAAAATAATTAATTAATTTTTTAAAAGAGGTAAGTATATTTTGCATATAGAAGAAACAAAAATCATAAGGGCCAGAGAGTAGACTATGCTACACTGTTATATTACTCACCTCCAATAAACAACTATTCTCTGTATCCATGTTCTTAGTTAATCTCCTATATTGACTCTGGGCTTGACCACATGACTTTCTTGGGTCTATTTGATGCAAACAGTTCTTGAAAGTAATTGCACTTCGGGGCCCTTTCTTGCCCTAAGACAACTCTGTGAAGAAGCATGGCTTTACCTCTTAGAAGATGAAAAAACTCATGGAGAGAAAGTCCAAATATCCCAGTAATTGCAGATGAGGCCCCAAAATTAGCCAAGCAAAGAAGGGGCATAGTCATGCGAGGCAGAGGAAAAGGTCTGAGCAATGAACAGAGCCATGAACCAGCAGGCTGTGTGCAGAGGATCAACTGGAAGCAGTTTTATATTACTGTAAGGTGAATTATCTGATGTGGTATAGGAATCAAGTCACAAAGACATCTTATGTTTTGTTTTCATTCTTCCTGAGGGTCATTTGGGGTGTTAAGCAGGGAAGAGACATGATCAGTTTGCATCTTAGAAAGATCACTTTAGTAGCAATATGAAAGATGGATTGGAGACGTGAAAGGTGGAAGGGAGATATTAGGAAGCTGTGATAATTGTTCAGAGAAAAAATGAGGAGTGGCTTATTAAGAGCACTGGTAGAAGAAATGGCAAGCAAAGAAGAGACATGGGAAATATTTAAAGATTTTGTTTATTTATTTTTAGAGAGGGGAAGGGAGGGGAAAAGAAAAGGAGAGAAACACCACTGTATGGTTGCCTTTCATGCACCTCCAACCAAGGTCCTGGCCTGCAACCCAGGCATGTCCCCCAACTGGGAGCCGAATCAGTGACCCTTTGGTTCACAGTCCCACACTCAATCCACTGAGTCATGCCAGCCAGGTACAGAGACATTGGAAATATTTAGAAGGTTAAAACAGTAGGATTTAGGGATTTCCAGAATGTCAAGTTTGCAGGAAAAAGAGGCATGTAGGAACATTTTCTAGTTTCTAGCTTGGGTAGAAGTGGTACCTGTCACTGAGAGAAGAAACACAGGGAAATTATGAAGCCTTTGTTTTCTTCTGTTTCAGAAAGGGGAGGTTGAGCTAAGTTTTGAGTATGTTAATTTCAGTTGCTCATCAGACATCCATGTAGAGATGTTTGACTGCCAATAGAGTATCTCAACAGGCTATAGCAGTAAATGCAGGACCAATAATCATATATGTGGAATCAAAACAACAACGCATATGAGTGCAGGGTATTGATTAACAATACAGTTTTGAGGGTCAGTTAACTTGGATTCAAATTTCAGCTCCTTTACATATTAGCTATTGCCATGTGGGCAAATTCTTCATCTACTGAGATAAAGTAAATGTAGACTGGGCTGCTGTGAGGATTAAATAAGGTGAGTGTTTAGCATAGCATCTGAAATTAGTAAGTTCTCAGTAAATGGTAGGTATTGTTACTAAATGGCCAAAAAGATAACAAAGAAGTGCACCAAAAACATGGAGACAACAAATGGCCAACAAGCACATGAAAAGATGCTTTACATCAGTAATCACCAGAGAAATGCAAATCAAAGCCACAATGAAATATCACCTCATACCCATTAGGAGAGCTATTAATAAAAAAATCAATAAACAAAACAAAAAAAAATATAACAGAAAAATAAGTTTCAGCGATGATATGGAGAAATTGGAATACTTGTGTACTGTTGCTGAGATTGTAAAATGTTGCAACCACTATGGAAAACAGTATAGTTATTCCTCAAAAAATTAATCATTGCATTACCATATGATCCAGCAATCCCAAACCTGGGAATATATCAAAAAAAATTGAAGTAGGATCTTGAAGAGATATTTGCACAACCATGTTCACAGTAACAGTATTTATAGTAGCTAAGAGGTAGAAGCAACTTAAATGTTCATGATGGTTGAATGGATAAAGAAAATGTGGTATATACATATTATTTAGAGCCTTATAAAGGAAAGAAATCTTACCACCTACTACATGAATGAACTTTGAGGACATTGTGCTAAATGCAATAAGCCAATCACAAAAAGACAAATACTATATTTTACTTATACCACTTATATAAGGTATCTAAAATATTCAAGGTCACAGAAACAAACAAACAAACAAACAAAATAGAAAGGCGGTTACCAGGGGCTGAAGGGAAAGGAGAAAAGGAGAGTTGTTTCATGGGTATAGAGTTTAAATTTTGCAAGATGAAAAAGTTCTGGAGATCTGTTGTACAACAATAGTGTGGATATAATTAACACTATTGATCTGTATACATAAAATGGTTAAGACAATAATTTCATATTATGCATTTTTAGCACAATGAAATTATACGTTAAAAACATGGAGACAAGGTGCAAATTCCTGACACATGAACTGCTGTCTTAGCCCTTAATGTATTCACAGTCTAGTAATCTCCTAGGCAGCAGGGACTATTTTTAGTCACTGTTGTATCCTCACACCAGTGTCTGATATAGAGCAAGTACTTAATAACTGTTGGATAATCTAATGTGAAGATAGAAAGAAAGGAATCAAACAAAGAGAAAAGGTAAAGAAAAGAGGGTAAAGAGATGAAGAGCCCAAGACCAAACTGAGGAAGAGAAGGGAAGAAATCATTGAGCCCTGCAAAAAGCAATATATCCTAAGTGGGGCCTGGGGGATGGTATGGCTAATGGAAGTGTGGGGAGGGTCACAGCACCTATAAAGGGGGAAGATGTGGGAAGCCAGCATTCTGGCCCTTGTACAAGCTACCACAATTACTCATGGATGAGTGATGAACAGCTCCTTAGGGGCTAGGAATAATTAGAAGATTACAGTCAGATACCATTGGCAAAGCTTGATACATTCTGGTTTGCTTTAAAAAAGGACTGTTAGTTTTAGAGACAATTCAGGAACTGCCGTAAGATTGCCAAAGCTGCTGCTAAGAGCCTAACTGACTATGCGCAGCAGTGTGGCATCATGAGTGGTGGCCAGCCCATAGTTGTCCTCTTCCAGGCTCCTGGGCAGAAGGCGCAGAGATCTCAGAAGAGCAGGAACAGGGGGAATGGGCATGTCCTTGATGACTCAGCTTCAGGATCCCAGGTTCTGGGTAGCCAGTTGGCTAGGTGCTCCTCTGGACCTGGCAAGGCCATGGGTGGGGCCAAAAGATGGACCGGTGAACCTGGGAAGCTGGGAAGCCTTATGGGCTGTTGGCAAGGCACATTTTTCCAACCCCAAGTTTTTGATTCTTTGGTTTATTTGGAGGTATTAGCCCATTGAAGTATGAGTAGAGTGGTCTAAACTAGAAGTCTAGTTCAAGAAAAAAAGGACAAACTTTCTAATTGTATTTGACAGAGCACACACACACACACACACACACACAAAACACACTGCAGAGGTAGGGGCATCTCATCTACTTGATCTACCTCATGGGGTTAAGCTGCCTTTTCTCCCAGGAAGCAATAATATATTCTACACTACAAATATAAGTGAAAAGGCAAGCTAGTGCTTCAGTGGTTTTCTTTACCCTTTTCAGCTTGGTATTAAACTTGAAACACTGTTGTGGTTTTTCTTTGAGTCAGCTTCAATTTCACATACCAAGTGAAATTAAATGACATGACGTGTGTAATGTCTGAACATCACTTTAATGGTAGGAGGCCCCTAATATGCCTCAGCCACCCAATTCAGCCTTACCCCAAACCCAAAACCTTAGTTGTGAAGGTTGGTGTCTCTCTACCTACCCATACATACCATGCTAATTCCTACTCCTATGCTTTTGTCACCTGCCATGCACTCTCCTCCTCTCCTTTCTGACCTTCAGTTTGAGTCATCTTTCAAGAGCCACTATATGAAGATTTCCCCATGTCAAAACCCCCAATCTTATCTTTCCTTATAATTTACATCGCCCTTGGTCTACAGACTATCTCACTCAGCACTGAATCAATACTCTTAGTGTTTCATTGTGTTGCATTCACATTGTACATACTTGAAGTCCTTTGCCTAACACTTCCCACCCTATCCTTAGCTAGGCCAAACCTGAAGGAGGTTCAGAAATTTCTGGATGAGTGTGTGTTGTGATCACAGTAACAGAAAGTTTCTACAGGAATAACTGACATCTTTACCCTTCTACTACCTAGGATGTCATCAAGGTTGATTAGGGGCTCCTTGGTATTTCTGATACTTTCCCAATATGTATGATTTTTTAAATTTATAGTTGTTCAGTTAGAGTCATTCCACCTTTTTTCCCTTGCTCACCCCTATGCTGCCCCCCATTCCCACAGTCAATCCCCCCATTGACCATGTCCCTGAGTCTTCTATACATGTTCCTTTGCTTGCCTCTTCCTCATCTTTACCCCATTATCCCCCTCCCCTACCCCCTCTGGTTACTGTCAGTTTATTCTTTATTTCCATGTCTCCAGTTATATTTTGCTTACTTGTTTGCTTTGTTGATTAGTTTCCGCTTATAAGTGAGATCATATGGTATTTGTCTTTCACTTCCTGGCTTATTTCACTTAGCGTAATGCTCTCCAGTTCCATCCATGCTGTTGTGAAGGGTATGAGTTCCTTCTTTCTTTCTTTCTGCTGCATAGTATTCCATTGTGTAAATGTACCAGTTTTTTAAATATTTTATTTATTTATTTTAGAGAGATAGGGGAGGGAGGGAGAAGAGGGGGAGTGAAACATCAATGTGTGGTTGCCTCTAGTACACCCCATACTGGGGACCTGGCCTGCAACCCAGGCATGTGCCCTGACTGGGAATCAAACCAGCAATACTTTGGTTCACAGGCCTGCACTCAATCCACTGAGCTACACCAGCCAGGGCTTGTACCACAGTTTTTTAATCCACTTGTTTACTGATATGCACTTAGGTTGTTTCCAGAACTTGACTATTATACATTGAGCTTCTATGAACATTGGGGTGCATAGGTTCTTTTGAATTGGTGTGTCAGGATTCTTAGGGTATAGTCCCAGTAGAGGGATCACTGGATGGAAAGGCAGTTCCATTTTTAGTGTTCTAAGGAAATTCCATACTGTTTTCCACAGGGGCTGCACCTCTCTGCATTCCCACAAGCAGTGCACTAGGGATCCCTTTTCTCCACAACCTTTATAACATTTGTCGTTTGTTGATTTGTTTATGATGGTCATTCTCACTGGTGTGAAGTGGTATCTCATTGTGGTTTTAATTTACATCTCTCTGATGGCTAGTAATGTTGAGTATTTTTTCATGTGTCTGTGGGTCATCTCTATGTCCACCTTGGAGAAGTGTCTATTCATGTCCTTTTCCCATTTTTAAATTGGATTGCTTGTCTTCCTGGAGTGGAGTCAGATGAGTTCTTTATATATTTTGGAGATCAAATCCTTGTCCAAGGTATCATTGGCAATGATACCAATGGTGGTTCCCATATAGTTGGTTCCCTTTCCATTTTGCTGATGTTTTCTTTAGCCATGCAAAAGCTTTTTATTTTGATGAGGTCCCATTTGTTTATTCTTGCCTTTATGTCCCTTGCCCTAGGGGATGTATTGGTGAAAATATTGCTGCATGAGATATCTGACATTTTCCTGCCTATGTTTTCCTCTAGGACTTTTATGGTGTCACAACTTATATTTTATCCATCTTGAGTTTATTTTGGTGTGTGGTGTAATTTAGTGGTCTAATTTCAATTTTTTACATGTACTTGTCCAGATCTCCCAACACCATTTGTTGAAGAGGGTATTTTTACCCAATTTTATGTTCCTTTCCTCTTTGTCAAATATTAACTGATAATATTGACATGGATTTGTTTCTTGGCTCTCTAGGAAACCAATGTTATTTCTCTTTTGAAAACTGATATGTTCTAAGTATATGCCAACTTCACAGAAATTGGGTCATCACATGCCCACAAATTACCTTTCCTAAAACATACTCAGAACCTATTTCACTACTAGTAATAGCAGTCGCTTTTGGTTTGTAACTGGAGCCCTCCCTATCTGTTGGCCACTTCCTCAAATATCTTCCATTTGCCATATTTCTATTCTGTTCCTCTGTTATTCACTTGTTGGCTACTTTTTACTTCCAGATTTTTCTATACTTATGTATACTGACTCTCTATACTTTATTATATTGATTACCCTAAAATGTATGCATTTTAATCATAACCAGGGACTACATTCAACTCCCCTGAAAACTAACTTTGTGAGATCCTTGTCTTTTAACAGGATCTTCTCAAGGAAGTAAGGCTTTATATCTACACTTTCCCTTTTTGAAAAACTGATTTTACCCTAAAGCTATGATTTGTCTAATGTCACAGGTACACAGCAGCAGATTTCAGACCAAAACCACTATCTCCTGACTTGAAAGCAAAATTCCTTTACTTGACTCTGCTCCTTCCTGAAATGCAGACCATTTTAGCAGAGCACTGTGAAAATGGGAGGTTTAAAGGTCTTTCACATTGTTTTGAATGTAAGTAGAAACAAAATTATTGTATTTTACTATCTTGTATTAGTATATTTGGTAGCAACTGTTCACAAACTCCATAAATTGATTTTGTTGTAAAGTTAATACTAAACGGTTTGCCAATTAACTTAGACATTTTGCTTTCAAGACAAAGCATGTTAACTGAAAAAGCAATTTGCATAGCTTTAAAAGCCTCCTCTATGATCTCTCACTGGCAGGTAGTGGTGATATAATAGAGTGACTCTTCAGTTCAGTAAAACCAATTATTTTAATTGACACAAGAAAGCTTGCCTTGGCCTCAACAAATAAATTTGTTTTTGCTTGGTAGGTCAGTAGCCCAGATTTGGTCAACACATGCCTGTCAACGACAAAAGTCAACAGCTAAAAGAAGAAGAAGAAATAGAAGCAATGATCAATCCACTTTAATTGCAGCATTGTTTCAGTTGCTATCACTGATGATTGTTTCTCTTCTAGGAAAGATGTGGGCTTCCTGTCTAGTTTCACTATAAATTAAATCTTTGCCCAGAAGGATGTCTTTCTTTACGTTTTTAAGGAAACATTGGTAGTCAGGGAATCCAGCTTCCTGATATAAGTCCCTTTGGGAGAGACAAGAGGATAGCATTAATCAAGTGTTCAGAAACTTACAAAAGAAGCTTTTAAATGGAAAAAGAAAACTAGAATTCCACAGTGCCCTCCCTGTCTGACCCTCTGCCCACATATTAAGCATCCTACCTACCTTATGTGTACTTTTAGGGCTACAACTCAGTGTTCAGGAACTTGACTGAGGTTAAGGCTACCACCTCCAGCCTAAAGACAGCTCTGGTAGAGAAAAGAGGAAGACAAAGGCAGTAATATTTATCCTAATTAGTCCATTCTCTGTACTCCCTCACTTTATATTCTGCTTGCATGTTTTATTTTCAGCCTAATTATTTCAACAAATTGAGGTTTAAAAAATGTGCTTTCATTCATCTTACATAATACTTTTGAATCTATGTTTAGAACTTCATCAACCTTCTTATGATTCTAACCTGATGGATCCTTACTGTCAACTTTTGGAAACCAGCTATAAAAGCCTGCATGATCCACACTTAAAAAGCATACTATAAGCAAAAAGGTATCCTGAGGAAATTAAAGAAAGAAGGCTACATCACCAGCAGTAATAAAGTGGGTTGAAGCCTACTTCCTGTTAACCAGCAAAAATTTAGGGACTTGATAGACACAATCTTCTGTACCTCATTGGGAATCTGTATCAACTTTTAGCTGAGCAATACAGGGTACCAAGTAGAATACCAAGTGAATAACTTGGTATTTCGGTAAAGAGAAACCATGCAGCTGTTATTTCTAAATTAAACTACTTGTTCCCACTTAAACATTTTCCCCTTGGTAACAGCAAGAGATAAATACCAAATTATTTGATTATGTAAATATATACACATATTTATTTATGTATTCTGTCCCAGCAATATTGTAGTGTAGTGCATTTCTCCTTTAGCTCTAAAAATGATAAGGTCACTGTTTACCTACCAAGGAATATTTCCCATATCATTTGAGAAGACTAGAGACAAAATGGAAACCTTCCAGAATACAGCTTCAGAGAATAAATTCTTTGAGGGTGTTAAACATCATTATTATGCTGGTGTTGAAATAACAATTTCATTGGGAATAGTAAATTCCTGATTACAACGTGAATCATATTATTGAAATAGTATTATTTATATAAAAAATTATTGGTGATGAAGTACTTATAGAAAGATACTACCTTCCAAATTGTTAGCAAAATGTGCTATTATTATGCTTGATCAAAGAAATGTTACTAAATGAATGCTCTTATGACTCTGGAAAGTTTTTATGATTGTTACAACTTTCTATTTATATATTTTGTTTTTGCTTTTTTGTTTTCATAGGTTATATACACCTTGAAGGAACTGAATAAATACAGGCACTATCTGACCAGTTTAAAATTAGAGTTTGAAAGAAATTAATAAGAGAACAAGTAAGTTAAGTACTTACATTTTGGGGAGGGGCCTGTAAGAAAGTTTTTTATGTAGATTTTGAAAGAAAAATTTGGTCCTCTAAAGAATACTTTCTTATAATGTTACTAACCTAGAATAATTAAGGTAATAAATTAAATAAGATCTCCAGAGATCTATAAGATATAAAAACAAGAGAAATTTTCACTTGTTAGAATGGAGCCACATCAGACTTAAATGCAAGTTAACAAAATTAATCATTTGTAAAGTACAGGAAATTTATCTAGGCCTAAACATAAGCCATATCAAAGGGGAGGTTTATTTCTGGCCAATATAAAATTTAATTATTTTTCTCTTAGAAAATGATTGAAGAACAAATAAATAAACTTTATGAAACCAAGAGAGCCCATGAAGATTCACAGTTCCACAAACGGCTTTTACAGGAAAGTACACAAGCAACTCCAGACCAAGAACTATTAATAAAGAACAGGTATGATAGAAGTTAATAGTCTGGGGATATATTGTGAACTCTAGAAAGTTATAAAGCTGCTAGAAAAAATTGAAAGCAAAATGAAAAAAAAAAAGTGTCAGATACTATTTAATCCCCTATAGTCTTTAACCTAGAGAGAAAGGAAAGGAAATTAAGAGGTTAAAGAGATTGAAAACCTAGGTTCCAAGTGTAGGAAGTAGAGTTTCTATTATCTGAGTAAATTGAGTCGCTAGGAGCCCAAAAGGTAAGCTAATATTTGAAGAAAAATCCAAAGTACAAATCCCTGAGCTTGGAAAACCCAAGCCAATAGTAGCAGAGGGAAAGGAGGTGTCTTTAGTATGCTTAAACCTTAAGTTCAAGGAAATTACTACCAGATCAAAAAAGGATAGTTGCTATAATTTTGTGCTAATATAACAAACAGGTGTTGTTCCCCAACCAACTGTGTATGTTCATTGAGGTATTGCCCACACATATTCAATGTTACCAACACAGGCCCCAGGAGTAAAAGGAATGAGTTATATAGTTCTCTCTTTCTCCTTTATCAGGGGTGAGAACCCTTTCCCCATCACCTGGCTCTTATAGTCCATGGGTTCATGTCATATTCCAGAATACACACTGATCCTTCAGAGTCCCAGACTGGTATTCTGCAGACCTATGTATACAAAAAAAAAAATATATTCAAGGACTTGGGAATTACAGAGCCAATACCTATTTATTTTTAAAGAAAATTCAGGAGTTCTGGCCAAGATGGAGGCATAGGTGGTTGCACTGTACCTCCTCACACAACCAAAACTAAGGACAAGAATTTACAAACAAACAAACAAAAAAAAAAAACAACCAGAACAGAAAGAAATGAACTGAACGGAAGTCTGAATACCATATATCCAGACCAGTAAGGAGGGGCGGAATCGGAGGCCTACACAGAGGGGTCGAGGTGTCCCGGCAGGAAAAAGCGGTGGCTGGCAGATGCAGGCCGCGCAGGGTGCAGATGGCAGTTGGAGGACCCCAGAAGCGCAGGGGCAGCTGACAGACCAGTGGCAGACCCTTAGCGCTGGAGGCAACGAGCAGACCCAGTGAGGCGTGCAAGGCAGCTGGCTGTCCGCAGCCACACATTCGAGCACAGACAAACTAAGCGAAAATGGGCAGTGACACAGACCTCGCAACCCAGGGACCCAGTGCCAGGAAACAAAGCCCAAAGGCACCGACTGAAAACACCCGTGGGAGTTGAGGCTGGGAGATTCTCTCAGCCTCACAGGAGGTTCCTTGGGGAGACCCAAAGAGTCCGAGAAAGTACACAAACCCACCCACCTGGGAGCCAGCACCAGAAGGGCCCAGTTTGCTTGTGAGAAGCAGCAGAGGGGACTGAAGTCCTACAGAGAGAGGAGCGGGCGCCATTGTTCCCTTCGGACCCCACCCCCACATACAACGTCACAACCCAGCGGCTGGGGTGCCCTGCCCTGGTGAACACCTAAGGCTCCACCCCTCATATGTAACAGGCACCACCAGACCAAAGGAAAAAAAATAAAATAAAAAAGATGGCTCAAACAGAGTTAAAAGCCCCAGAGCCAGTTTTTTAAAGTGACCTAGAAATAGCTAACCTATCAGATGCACAGTTCAAAGCACTGGTGATCAGGATGCTCACAGAATTGGTGGACTTTAGTCGTAAATTAGATGAACAAATGCAGACTACAATAAGAGAAATGAAGGAAAATGCACAAGGAACCAATAGTGATGGAAAGAAAACTGGGTTTCAGATCAATGGAAGGGACCAGAAGGAGGAAAGGAACAACCAAACAGAAAAGAATGAAGAAACAAGAATTCAAAAAAGATGAGGAGAGGCTTAGGAACCTCCAAGACATCTTTAAACAATCCAACATCTGAATTATAGGGGTACCAGAAGGGGAAAAGGAAAAACAAGTGGAAAAGTTATTTGAACAAATAATAAAGGAGAACTTCCCCAATATGGCAAGGGAAATAGACTTCCAGGAAGTCCAGGAAGCTCAGAGAGTCCCAAAGAGGTTGGACCCAAGAAGGAACACACCAAGGCACATCATCATTACATTACCCAAGACAAAAATGAAGGAGAGAATTCTAGAAGCAGCAAGAGATAAGGGGACAGTCACCTACAAAGCAGTTCCCATCAGACTGTCAGCTGATTTCTCAAAAGAGACCTTGCAGGCAAGAAGGGGCTGGAAAGAAGTATTCCAAGTCATGAAAGGCAAGGACCTACATCCAAGATTGCTGCTCTATCCAGCAAAGCTTTCATTTAGAATGGAAGGGGAGATAAAGTGCTTCTCAGATAAGGTCAAGTTAAAGGAGTTCATCATCACCAAGCCCTTATTATATGAAATGTTAAGGGGACTTATCTAAGAGAAAGAAGATAAAAATATGAACACTAAAAAAAGACATCAAGCTCACAGTAACAACCATACCTAAAACAAAAGCAAACTAAGAAACAAATAGAACAGGAGTAGAACCACAGAAATGGAGATCACATGGAGGGTTAACACCAGGGAAGTGGGAGGAAGAGAGAGGGGGAAAAGATATAGAGAATAAGTAGCATGGACAGTAGGTAGAAAATAGACAGGGGGAGGACAGGAATGGTGTGGGAAATGTAGAAGCTAAAGAACTTATGAGACATGGACATGAACTAAAGGGGGGAATGTGGGTGGGAGTGGGTGAGCAGGGTAGAGGGGAGTGAAGGGGGGAAATGGGACAACTGTAATAGCATAATCAATAAAATATATTTAAAAAAAGAAAAATTCAAATCTACTTGTTTTTTGAAGTCAATTCTTAAGTTGATTTCAGCTGTCTTTAAAGAGGCATGTTCCCCCAACACCTGTTTATAATAGTCTCTGCATAAAATTCTTTTTAACGCTGTTCCACACTTCTTCACTGTCCAAGCCACAATAACAGAGACTTTTATAACAGGGAGCCTGGTAAAATGAGTAATGGTGAATTGGTGGATTAGGCTCTCTTAAAGGACCTGAAAAACTCGATGTTTTCTCCAGTTCAAGAAATAAACAGCAATCAAGAAGATGCTTTGTGAATATAAAAAAATAGATGATATCATCCTAAGGGAAACACCCAATTTACCTTCACTTATATTTTCACTTTTACCTAGATAGATAGATATGATTAGTAGAGAATTAGACAAGGCAGAACATCAGAACAGACTCAAGATGAAGGAAAAATAAAGACACCATCAGAAAGAAAACTTACTCTCCAAACAAAATGAAGTGAGAAATGCCAAATTTTAAATATTGATAGGGAAACTGTGTATGGTTGTTTAATTTATGAACATTCTTAGCAGTCTCACCTGATTTCCTGAAATTATCAGAACTAAAAAAAATATACCACTATTAAAATAAAATTAATGACAAAAAGTAATAGACCACTATTAACCTTTTATCACTCTTATAATAGAAAAGCTTTTACTTAACATATGAGATTGACACTGTAAATTATATATTCATTGCATTATAGTCACATCTCCTCTTCTCCTAAAATTTTATAGTTTAACTCTAGTGAAAATTAATAATGCCTGCATTCTCACACCTCAAAATTAAGACAAGGCTATTTGTTTAGTTTCTCCATCAAAATACATTTAAAGGTAATAGACTACATATGATATACCCTCTAAGTCGATAAGAGAAAACCCTTTTTCTAGCATCCTTTTAGACCCAATTTGGAGCCAGGCTTATGACTGAATTAAATTTCCAATAGCAAATAATTTCCTTCCATTTTGGCATTCCATTGCATTCACCAAAAAGCTCATTCTAAAGTCAGTGTAAAACTTTCATTATAATTCACCCTATTTCTGAAAGGGCTTGACTTGATCTAATTTGCTTATTGACAAGACTTTCAGCCAAGATGGAGGCATAGCTAGATATGCTTCACCGTCCTCACATAACCAAAGGAAGTATAACAACCAATTTTAAAAACAAAAACAACCATAACTTCCAGAAAATTGAACTGTATGGAAGTCTGACAACCAAGGAGTTAAAGAAGAAATATTCATCCAGACTGGCAGGAGGGGTGGAGATGGACAGTCAGGGCAGAGAGGATGTGTGGTAAGGCAGCAGTTGGAGGACTGGGTGGATGAGGTGGTGGCTGGCAGACCTAGTGGTCCCACATTTTTGTGTGAATAAAGACCAGGAAAAACAACTGGGAAGCAACTAATCCCAGTCCAGAACAGACCACACAACCCGGGGTTCCAATGCTGGGAAATAAAGTCTCATAACCTCTGGCTGTAAAATTTATGGGGGTTGTGGTGGCAGAAGAAACTGCTGGCCTCTCAGGAGAATCCATCTGAGGGGCCCACAGGGTCTTAGAGCATACAAAAGCCCACCCACTTGGGGAATCAGCACCAGGGAAGCAACTAAAAGGGCACCAGTAGCTTGTGGGAAGCAGGGGAAGTGACTGAAAGCAGGGCAGGGGCCAAGAAAGCATCACTGTTCCCTCTCTGACCCCTCCCCCACATACAGTGTCACAACGTGGGGAATTGGGTTGCCCTGCCCTGGTAAATACCTAAGACTGTGCTCCTTACAACATAACAGGTGTGCCAACAAATTGAGGAGGCAAAGTAATATGGCCCAAATGAAAGAACAGATCAAAACTCCAGGAAAAGAACTAAGCAATAAGGAGATAGTTAATATAGAGTTCAAAATTCTGGTAATCAGGATGCTCAGAGAAATGATTAAGCATGGCCACAGAATAAAGGAAGAAATGAAGGCTATACAAAAAGAAATAAAGAAAAAATATATAGGGAACCAACAGTGAAGGGAAGAAAATCAGGACTCAAATAAATGATTTGGAACAAAAGGAATAAATAAACATTCAACCAGAACAGGATGAAGAAATAAGAATTCAAAAAAATGAGGAGAGTCTTAGAAACTTCTGGAACGACTTTAAACATACCAACATCTGAATCACAGAAGTGCCAGAAGGAGAAGAGGAAGAGCAAGAAATTGTAAACTTATTTGAAAAAATAATGAAAGAAAACTTCCCAATATGAATAAGGAAATAGACATACAAATCCAGGAAGCTCAGAGAGTTCCAAACAAATTGGACCCCAAAAGGACCACACCAAGACACATCATAATTAAAATGCCAAAGGTTAAAGATAAAAAGAGAATTTTCAAAATTCTCTTTATAGCCAGAGGAAAGGAGACAGTTACCTACAAAGGAGTTCCTATACAACTATCAGCTGATTACTCAAGAAAAAAAAATCTTGCAGGCAAGAAGGGGCTGGAAAGAAGTATTCCAAGTCATGAAAGGCAAGGACCTACATCCAAGATTACTCTATCCAGCAAAGCTATCATTTAGAGTGGAAGGGCAGACAAAGTGCTTCTCAGATAAGGTCAAGTTAAAGGAGTTCATCATCACCAAGCTGTTATTACATGAAATGTTTAAGGGATTTATCTAAGAAAAAGAAGATCAAAACTATGAACAGTCAAATAGCAACAAACTCACAACTATCAACAACTGAACCTATAAAAAAAAAAAACAAACTAAGCAAACAACTAGAACAGGAACAGAATCACAGAAATGGAGATTACAGGGAGGGTTACCAGTAGGGAGGGGGAGGGGAGAGAATGAGGGAATAAGAAGCATAAATGGTAGGTACAAAATAGACAGGGGGAGGTTAAGAATAGTTTAGGAAATGGAGAAGCCAAAGAACTTACATGTACAACCCATGGAGATGAACTAAAGGGGGTTTGGGAAATGGGGGTACCAGGCAGAGGGGAACAAAGGGCAGAAAAAAATTGGTACACCTGTAATAGCATAATCCATAAAATATACTTAAAACAATAATTTGTTGACAAAATATCAAAATGATTATGAAAGATAATCACTGCTGACAACAGTAACATTGTGCTCCTTAGGAATGGAGGACAAAAGAAATATTACTTCTGACAAAGATTGGAGAAGAGGTAAAAAGAGGAGCAAGAGTTGAGAAACGCCAAAAAGAAATCAGTGAAGCAGCTCAGCAGAAGGTAGAGTGAGCTTTTATAAATAACTTGAGCTATCTGAGGAAATATATTTTTTGCCAGTTTTCATATTTTAAAGTGTGACATGTCAGAAGAGGCCTAAACTCAGGAATAGCTATTGCTGTACAGGCCCAGTCTGGTCTGAACCTGGACTTCAAGGGCTAGTTTAAAATGGGTAATGAGTTCAATTGGATCTAGTTGTTAAAGTATATTGTTTTTCATGCTGGACAAAAGTAAATTTATCTTTACTGCCTTCCTAGCTTTGTACTCATTGTGACTTTAGAAATCTCAGAATAGGAATGAGGGTTCCCTTCAATTATATCATCATATTTGAAATATATGTTTTGCATTTATTTTTTTGTATTATTTTATTTCTTTTTAAGTTACTCTTTTAAATTTGTTTGTTTGTTTAACATTTTCTACTGTTGCTCAAGTATAGTTTTCTGCCTTTTCTTCCCACCCTCCCCACCACCCCATGTCTAGTTAATATTAAATTTTAAACATATTAAATATACTTTAATATTTTAGAAATGTGTACTTCTAGAGAAAAAAAATGGCTTATCATTTACAAAAATGCAAAGGAATGACCTTAAAAGAGAAGGACAAGAGGGAAGGATATTTGAAAGCAAAGGATAAGATAAACCAGATGGTAAGAGAGACAATAAAAGACAAAGTAGCTAAGTAGAAATTGCATATCTACATCTATTGGTGACTTTGTAAAACCCCTCTATGAGCTTATACAGTAAGATCACAAGGCCTTTGCAAAGGGAAATCCTGAAAGCTCACATTAGCTATTCCAGGAACTGTCCAAGGCACTTCCAAGTTACAGCTCAAGTTGTAAAGAATGTACACAGACATGCACACATATATAGACAATAGTATTATATACATTATAACAAACTAAATGCTTCTATAAAGTGGCTCAGTATATAAGACCTCCTGTACTGTAGATTTTAAAAGAAGCCAATAAGAGGAGGCAAACCTCCCCTCAAAAAATAATAAGACAAAGAAGGGGAAGGATCGTCAAAGAACATGCATAAAGGAGGACCCATGGGTAAAGCCAAAGGGGGTTAGGATTGAGGCTTGGAGGTGGGGGCAGGAGAGGGTGGTGGGAGGAAAATGGGGACAACTGTGCTTGAGCAACAATAAAAACAAATAAATAGTAATAAAAGACAAAGAGAGCAAAAGAGAAGGATATATATCCATTTATACATATATATGGATATATATGAGATATATATCTGTCCTTCAAATATAACCTCTCTCTTTCTCCATAGGGAGAGAGAGAGAGTGAGGGAGGGAGGGAAAGAAAGATGGAGAGAGAGAGAGAGAGAGAGAGAGAGAGAGCCAGCCAGTAAGAGAAAATATTACCAAAAAGATAGATTGAAACACTAAGGAAAGCAAAGAAAGCTAAATACAGAAAAAAATAACCAAAGACCAATAAGAAAAGATTGTACAAAACAGAAAGAGAGCAAGCTAGTAAGAATGAATAGAAGTATCCTTTTTTTAAGTATATTTTATTGATTATACTGTTACAGTTGTTCCATTTTTCTCCCTTTTATCCCCCTCTGCCCTGCACCCCACTCTCACCAGCATCCCCTCCACCCTTAGTTCATGTCCATGGGTCATACACATAAGTTCTTTGGCCTCTTCTTTTCCCACACTATCCTGAACCTCCCCCTGTCTCTTCTCTACCTAACATTTATGCTTTTTTAATTTTTTTAAATTTTTTGTCTCACATTTTTTTTATTGTTGTTCAAGTACAGTCGTCTCCATTTCCCCCACCACCACTCATCCCCACCTCAGGCATCCCCACTTCCCACCCTTGATCCTACACCCCTTTGGTTTTGTCCATGTGTCCTTTATACATGTTCCTGAAAACCCTTCCCTCTTTTCTCTCCATTATCCCCTCCCACATCCCCTCTGGTTACTGTCAGTTTATTCTTAATTTCCATGTCTTGTTATATTTTGTTTGTTTATTTGTTTTGTTGATTAGTTTCCAGTTATAAGTGAGATCATATGGTATTTGTCTTTCACCACCTGGCTTATTTCTCTTAGCATAATGCTCTCCAGTTCCATCCATGCTGGCATGAATGGTACGAGTTCCTTCTTTCTTTCTGTGGCATAGAATTCCATTGTATAAATGTACCACGGTTTTTTGAGTCACTCATTTACTGATGGGCACTTAGGCTGCTTCCAACACATGGCTGTTGTATCTTGTGCTGCTATGAACATTGGGGTGCATAGGTTCTTTTGAATTGGTGATTCAGGATTCTTAGGGTATAATCCCAGCAGTGGAACACTGGGTCAAGAGGCAGTTCTATTTTTAGTTTTCTGAGGAAATTCCATACTGTTTGCCACTGTGGCTTCACCAGTCTGCATTCCCACCAACAATGCACTAGGGTTCCCTTTTCTCCACATCCTCTCCAACATTTGTTGTTTGTTGATTTGTTTATGATGGCCATCCTGAGAGGTGTGAAGTGATATCTCATTGTGGTTTTAATTTGCATCTCTCTGATGGCTAATGATGCTGAGCATCTTTTCATAGGTCTCTGGGGCCTTTGTATGTCCTCCTTGGAGAATTTTCTGTTCACATTCTTTGCCCATTTTTTAATTGGTTTGTTTGTCTTTCTGGTGTGGAGTCATGTGAATTCTTTATATATTTTGGAGATTGAAGCCTTGTCTGAGGTATCATTGGCAAATATGTTTTCCCATATGATTGGTTCTTTTTCCATTTTGCTGATGTTTTCTTTAGCCATGCAGAAGCTTTTTATTTTGATGAGATCCCATTTGTTTATTCTTGCCTTTATGTCCTTGCTGTAGGGGACATATTGGTAAAAATATTGCTCCATGTAATATCTGAGATTTTCCTGCCTATGTTCTTCTCTAGGACTTTTATGGTGTCACAACTTATATTTAAGTCTTTTATCCACCTTGAATTTATTTTTGTATATGGGTAAGTTGGTGATCGAGTTTCATTTTTTTGGCATGTACTTGTCCAGGTCTCCCAACACCATTTGTTGAAGAGGCTATTGTTACTCCACTTTATGCTTTATCCAGTTATTGAATATTAATTGACCATAGAGATTTGGGTTTATTTCTGGACTCTCTATTCTCTTCCATTGGTCTATGTGACTGTTCTCATTCCAGTACCAGGCTGTTTTGATTACAGTAGCCTTGTAATACAGTTTGATATCAAGTATTGTGGTCCCTCCTACTTTGTTCTTCTCAAAATTGCTGTGGCTATTCCAGGTCATTATGGTTCCATATAAGTTTTTGAAATGTTTGTTCTATATATGTGAAATATGCCATTGGTACTTTAGTAGGAATTGTGTTGAATCTATAAATTGATTTGGGTAGTATTACATTTTGATGATGTTAATTCTTCCAATCCATGAACAAGGTATATGCTTCTATTTATTTGTGTCTTCCTCAATTTCTTTCTTCAGTGTTGTGTAGTTTTCTAAGTACAGGTCTTTTACCTCCTTGGTAAGGTCTATTCCTAGGTACTTTATTTTTCTTTATAACCCCTATGTTCACTGCAACATTATTTGCAATATCCAAGATGTGGAAGCAGGCCCAGTGTCCATCAGTACATGAGTGGATAAAACATCTATCAGACATTTACACAATGGAATAGTACTTGATCATAAAAAAGAAGAAAATCTTACCCTTTGCAACAGTATGGATGAACCTGGAGTACATTATGCTAAGTAAAATAAGCCAGTCAGAGAAAGACAAATACCATATGATTTCACTCATATGAGGAATATAATGAACAAACTGAGCTAACAAGGAAAATAGAGACAGAGTCATAGAGAGAGAGCAGGATAGTAGATAAGAGGGAAAGGTTAGGGGGTGGAGGGATTGAGCAAAAAGGAAGAACCCATGGACAACAATGTGGTGATTGTGGTGATTTGCCAGAATTCCATGAACAGGTCAGAGTCAGATGATATCTGACAGGTGTGTTTCCAGTATAAAAGCATCATAGGTTGTTAGGGCCAGAAAGAAACTATCTAGTGTAATCTCCTCATTTTGGAGATGAAGAGACCAAGGTTCACATGGGGAAGTGACTTGTCCAATGCCATACAGTGAGTCAGAAGAGATCCCAAGCATCCTAAACCTGAATCCAGTGTCATTATTTTCATGTGTAACCTGTGCACTGAGTTATGCTTAGTTCCCATGTCGTTTGGTAATATTTCACCTGTTCAGTCCATTCATTCATTCACATTCAACAAAGATTCGCCACACATTTTCTTTGTACTGGACACTGTTCTAAATTCTGGAGATACAGCTGTGAATAAAAGAGACAAAGTCTTCACCCTCATTCTAACTTAGGAGTGAGAGGATACATAAGCACAATAGTTCTACAAAGGAATAAGTACTTCCCATCTTACTTAAGGTAAAAGCAAGAGTCCTTATAAAGGCTTATAAGTCCCTAGAAGATCTGGATAACAGTCCTCCTCCCCAGAACCTCTCTGACTACTTCTTATGATCCCTCTTAATCACTACACTCTAGCCACACTGACCCTCAAACATGGCAGACATTCTCCTTTCTCAGGGTCTTTGCACTTGCTGAGCTGCCTAAGACTTTCTTCTCCTAGATATCTGCATAGCTCACTCTTCACCTTCCTCAGATCTTTGCTCAAATATCCTCTTTTAAGTCAAGCTTTCCTTGAGCATTCTCTTTAAAATTGTAACCTCACTGCCACCCCAGCACCCCCTATCCTCCTTCACTGCTTTAATTTTCTCCCTAGCACTTATTTGTTTATTGGCTATCTCCCTATCCCTGGGAGGGATATTACAATATCATGTACTAGATATTAGTTACATGAGGACAGAGATTTTTGTCTGCTCACTGTATCCCCACTTGCCTAGAAAAGAGGTACATAGTAGGTACTCAGTAATTATTTGTGTAACTCCTATATGAATCTGAACAAAAACAAAAAGAAAGAAGAGCCAGTCTATCTAGTCTATGGCTAGATTAGTTTGGTCCAAGAAGTCCAGAAACACCAGACCTTAGTTACAAGAAGGAAGCGACCACAAGCAGATCTGGAAACAGTGTGTTCCAGGCACTGGGTACAGAAAGTGGAAAGACCCAAGGATGGGATGAGCATGGCACATTAGAGGAAAAGAAAAAAGGCTAGTACCTAGAGCCTAGTGAGAAGCAAAGTAGTATAAGATGAGCTTAGATGGGTGGGCTGGAATAGGAGTAAAAGGGAGAAAACTGTACTTGAACAATGATTAAAATAAAATTATTTTTAAAAAAGATGAGATTAGAGAGAAGCTAGGGGCCAGATCATGTTAGGGCCTGTTGTAGGCCACAGACAGGAGTGTGGGTTACTTTACTGGTTGCAGTAGAAGTCCTGTGGAAGATTTTTAAACAGATGAGTGATATAATCTAATTTATGACTTTTTATTTTATTTATTTGTTAAATTTTATTTTTAAAGATTTTATTTATTTATTTTTAGAGAGGGAAACTGAGTAGGGGAGAGAAATATCAAAGTGTGGTTGCCTCCCACATGTCCATGCCCCCTACTGGGAACCTGGTATGCAACCCAGGCATGTGTTCTAGACTGGGAATTGAACCAGCAACCCTTTGGTTTGCAGGCTGGCACTCAGTCCACTGAGCAGCACCATCCAGGACAATTTTATTTATTTTTAATAGTTTATTTTTATTATATTTTTCATTACCACTTATCCCCCTTAAACTCTCTTCCACTTTCATCCACTCCCTCTGCCCCCACAATCACCACACTGTTGTCCATATCCATGAGTGTTTTCTTTTTTGCTCAATCCCTCCACTCCCTAAACCTCCCATTGCTGTTGGCCTGATTTCTATCTATGAGTCTGTCTCTATTTTGCTTGATAGTTTACTTTAAAAATTCCTCTGGCTACTTTTGAAGAATGAGCTAAGAACAGGAGGGTTAAAGCAGGGAGACCAGTTAGGAGGCTATTACACTTACCCAGCCAAAAAAATTGTGGCTTGGACTAGGAGAGTGGCAGTGGAGGTGGTAAGAAGTGAACAAATTCAGAATATATTTGGAAAGTAAAGTCAACAGGACCTGCTAATGGACTAGATATTAGGAGTGAGGAAAATAGAAATATCTAGGATGACTCCTACAATTTTGCCTTAAGAAATGAAATGGCTTGTGATACTAATTGGTGAGACAGGAAGAAGAACAAAGGTGGGGAAGAGAGAGGGAACAAGAACTCTGGGCATTGTGAGACTGAGAGGGCATCAGACATTCAAGTAGAGAGATCACATAAGCAGTTGGATATAGAATTCAAGAACAGTTAAATCTAGAATTCAATGGGGAGATCAGGGCTGGTGCTACAAATTCTCAGAGTATAGAATAGACAATAAAGTCTCAAGTCAATTCTGGTTATGTGGATCTCTCAAATACCTAGAATTTTTCTTTCTGTGCCTGGAAATAACTTCCTAGATATATCCAGAAGGACTGCTATACATTTAGCCTAGACACTTAAAAAGTGATATTTGGAATGATAGCCCTGATAAACCCAAATGGCCTCAATCATTTTTAAAAAGTCAGTTCAAATATATGCAGTATACAAGACTTCTTAAGGTAACAAAGTACATTTGGACACTTCAGAACAACTAGCAACCAACAGTAAAATTTAGGGGTTTATTCTGGTTACCTGATTTTATCAGATAATTCAACTAATGGGATCTTTCTCATATTCAAGGTAACTGAGGTTTTACTATATTTTTTCGAGAAACCTTGGCCCAAAGGATAATTCATAGAGTTCTCTCATCTTGGTCCTTTATGATTGAATACATATAAAATGCATATGAAATACATACACATAATTTCATTTGGTCCTCTTGTGAGAAAGTAGTTACATCTTCATGGTACATATAAAGACATAGAGTCAGAGAAGTCAGAAGTAACTTCCCAGTGTTCACTGAGCTCTAAGTAGCGAAGCTAAGACTCAAATGTAGTTTTTCT
Organism: Phyllostomus discolor; assembly: GCF_004126475.2. Classification (NCBI taxonomy): domain Eukaryota; kingdom Metazoa; phylum Chordata; class Mammalia; order Chiroptera; family Phyllostomidae; genus Phyllostomus; species Phyllostomus discolor. The sequence goes on along the minus strand of NC_050198.1, from coordinate 80,432,483 downwards.
GACTCAAAAAAGCCCCGTGGTCTTTTTACTACTTGCTACCTCCCTAACTGTGGGTCTTTTGAAACTTCTCTCTCAGTATCATTTCTACTTCCTTAGGTCAAATTTCAATCACTGATGTCTCCTAGAACCCAGAATAATGCCTCAACACAGCTCCTGATTTCCACAGGAAATAACTATTTTTTTAAGACCAGCACCTTCTTTTCTAGCATTCCTTTAGCTGGCAACCTCATTCAACTTTTTTAGCTACCTACAACCAGAGACCTGTAGGGGTCCTTTGAAATCACACAATGACTAATTTTTCATTTTACAGATGAGCAGAGAGGCCAATAGAGTCTGAGTGGTTGTGTGAGGACATGTAGCTAGTTGCAGAGCCTGCCTTTCCTGACTTTCTGGCTGGTGCTCCTTCCACCATGTCACACCCCTTCTTTCCCTGAGTTTCTGAGTAAAAAAAAACAAGACCTGAGCCCAGAATTCTGGGGTTTTAGGTCTGTCTTTTTTTTGTAATTTCTATGATTCCTTAATGAAATTATTGAGATTTTTGTGCCAAAAATTATGCATGTCTCAGAAATAACTGTTATCCAATACTATGTTTCGATCACACAGTTTTAAACTGGAGACTAGAAGCAATGTTCAGGTAAATATTTTTCACTTTCCCCTCATTGTTAGCCAGTGGAGCCCTGACGGAAATAAAGGACTGCCTTAAAATAAGGGTCTAACTCTGTGGTGTGCTTTGACCTCCAGGAAAACATCAGTCTATATACAGGTTGTGAGTACATGAAACAGTTATTCTTGCATTCTTATTTATTAATTATTGTATTAATTTCCATATGAACCACTGTAAACCTACTTCTGCCTTATCCTGTATATATGAATACATAATGCTCTCCAGTGTCAGATAGACAAAGAAGCCATCATGTTTCCTTTAGTGCCGAAGACCTTACCATAGTCTACTGGGCCCTATATGAACTGCTCACTCCCTCTCTCCCATTCCCTGTTGCCCCTCTATCATTCTGTTACTTCTGTCCACTAACTCAGTCACTCACTCCAGCTACACTGACCTCCTTACAGCTCCCCTAACATAACAAGCACACTACCACCTCAGATGCAATTTGCACTTGGTTTTCCTCTTGCCAAGAACAATGTATCCCCAGATAGCCATGTGTCTTGTTCTCCCATTTCCTTCCAGTCTTTGCTCAAAAGTCACCTTTTCATTGAGGTGCTCCCTGACCATCCAATGTAAAATAGAAACACACACACACACACACACACACACAATCCCCCTTATCCACTTTATTTTTCTTCAGAGCATTTAAGTCACCATTTGGTCAATCATTCATTCATTCAACAATTATTTATTGAGTGCTTACTATGTGCCAGGCACCGGAGATTCAACAGCAAACAAAACCAACAAATACTCCTGCTTTTACCATCTGGTTGATTATATAATTATTTGAATATAAGCTTCATGACAGCAAGGGCTTTATCTGTTTTGTTCATAACTGTATGCCCAGTACCTAACACAGGATTGAAATATAGTATATGCCCAACAAACACTTGTCAAAAGAACAGCCTTAGCTGCCAGGGCCAAATTTAGCATCTACATCAGGAGCTCCCAGTTCCTCTCCCCCTTGAATCTGTTGTACAGCCACATTCGGGAACTACTATACAGAGCAGTTCTCAATTCTGGCCGCAGACTAGAATTATCTGGCAAACTTTACAAACAACTGATGACTGTGTCCATGAGTTTTTTTCCTCTTTTTTTTCTTTTTTGCTTAATCCCTCCACCCACCTCACCCAGCTCCCCCTCTCCACCAGACAGCTATCGGCTTCCTCTCTATTTATGAGTGTGTCACTATTTTGCTTGTTAGTTCATTAGATTCCACATATAAAAAGGGAAAAAAACTGATGATGAGGTCCCACCCACAGAGATTCTGATACAGTCAGTTAGGGTTGCAGCCTGGGCAATGGGAGTTCCAAAACCTGCCCAGATGATTTTAATGTAGAGGCAATGTTAAGAATCACTGACTTAACTTACTCATGTTGGGACACTTGGTAGCATCTTCCCCTCCTGCTTCTTTTAGATCAGGAATTCTCAGCCTGGTTGTACATTAAAGTCACTGGGACAACTTGGAAAACAGACCAATACTTGCCACACACCCTCAGGGGTTCCTGTTCAACTGGGGGTGTGGCCCAAGCATGTCTATTTTCAATATTTCTCTAGATGATTCTGTTGTTCAGCCAGTATTGAGAACCATTTCTTTAGATTGTCTCTGTCCAAGTTTATCCCTTTAAATATCTTACCTCTCAATGTCTTCATTCATAAGCTGCCTCAAATACTCTTAGAATTAGAGTCAAATTTATGATAATACTATGCTCTACACAACACCAACGCAAAATATACTCCTCTCATCTAGCATGCATTTAGGCCTTACTTCATTGATTTACCACTTCCTTTTTAACTGCCACCACCACTGAATGGCTACCTTGCAGCCCAGCCACATCCCCCAGCCTATGTTGTGCCCTCTTGGGATCATGCTGTTTCTGTATTCCAGGGGATGCTTAAGGTCCATGGAGCAAAGCCAGCATCTGAGCCACTATCCCTGCCCTACCACCTCTATACTCTTGTAACCCCACAAACACCACCTGCTTGTTCCAGACCTCACAATGGTTAAGAACTATTTAAAAGGAGATTGGGGTAGTAAAATGGGCATCCCCTTTCCCCTCTTCTCCCCTTAAAACCTCCCCTATAATTTTCTTCCTCAGAGAAGGATCTAAAACATTTTATTTATTCCAAGTTCCAGGAGGCATGGCACAGCTGTGTTTTTTAACCTGGTAACCTGAGCCCTTAAAGTTAGCCCATGTCCAGGTCTGGGGCCAATCCTAGGTGTCATAATTGGCAAGAATTATGAGAAACCATGCCTAGGATGCCGCATTTGTTCTGCCCTTGAGAGTTTCTAGATATTTCTAATGTTCACTGTCCAGCAAAGAGCAGAGGCTTCAGCTAGTATTTCACTTTGCCTTGGCAGTTTAGCACCCTCTAGCAATGCAAAAGTGCTCTGGCCAGCCTATGCCCTTCAGGTGATGGCACTTCAAGCAAAATATATTTACCATTTTGTGATACAGCTTTCAATTGTGTCATTTTGAATATAGAAGTTTGCAGTGAATGGCTCTTGCCTTGCAGCACCCCCACCCACCACTACTAAGGGGTTGAACTAATATTACCTACTATGTTTATAGGCTGATTTGCAGGTTATTATGCAGTTCTCTGACTTGAGTCTCACAGCAAAGGATGTCAGCCACTGAAAGTAACATTCATTAAGTATCAGCTATGTACTAGGCAGGCATTTTGCTAAGTGCCTTTCTCACATCCACCCTGTGAAATATCATCTCCATTGTACTGATGAGGAAACCACATCACTGAAGCTAATTAGTGTACCATACCTTGCTCCCTCTACAAGTCTTATAGTTCTATTTTATGGACGAGAACATGGAGGTAAGTGACCAGCCGAAGGCTGCACAGCCAGCAAGTGGCACAAGCAGGGCTCAAACCTCGTAAGTCTTGTGACTTTCATCCTGTATTCTTTCCTTCTGCCATTCAGGGGCTATATCTAGTTGCCACTGCATCTCAGAATTTGGTGGTAACCAAGGACAGCCTGCAGAGTTCAGTGGCAAGTAAAAGTTCCCATGTAGGTATCCTACTGTGTCCAATCAAATATTATAGTAAAATCACTTTCTTCTTAATTTTCCAGGGAAACTTATGTCCAAACCCTGCATTCTGCATATTACAAGAACTCAATGGTCAGCAGCTGTAAATTCAAATAACATATTTTTGCACAGATAAGGGCTTTTGGAGGAATAACTGCACAAATGGCCAACCTTGCACAAGATGCTCAAAATAGTAAAAAGTCCCACAAAGGAGAATCTATTAGAAATTACAATGATGACTATTTTTATGAAAACCCACAAAACAAAGGGGAATTCTGGACCAACATATGATCATAACAGTTTATAGTGTATTTTGTACAAATATGGCTTTACTTGGAATCTAAATCAACTCATAGTATGAAATGCTCATCTGTAGCACTTCACACACATCATAGCCCATGAACTTTGGCTCAAAACACCCCAGGCATGTGTCTTTCTCGTCAGTGACCAGTACCAACTGGGTGAACCCCATTGCACTGCCCACAGACTAATCAAAACAGCATCAGGGTATCCTGAAAGAGAGTTGGTCTCACCAAGGTGGTTTCATTTTAACACATCTAACTCCTACTTCCAGTACACCATGAATGCCATACCTACTGCTTGATTTTTCAGCAGTTTTGCTTCAAAAGGAGTATGAGCTGTTAGTCAAAGTGTTCATTATACACCTAGGGATGAGCTTCATGTATGCTGTTATTCTATCCAGTGCCAATCTTGAACAATATGCAGCATCTACTAGTTACTGAAAGCTCAGGACAGCATCTTAAAGTGTTTTCAGGGACTGCTTGCATCATGATCACCCAGGGTGCTTATTAAGACTGCAGAATCCGATCTGGCTGGTGTGACTCAGTTTGTATTCAGTTGGTAGGAATGTTGTCCCATACACTGAAATGTTGCAGGTTTGATCCCTGGTCCAGGTGTGTGTGATCCCTGGTCCAGGCACATGCAGGAGGCAACAAATAGATGTCTCTCACATTCCTATTCTCTCCTTCCCCACCCCCTCTCTCTCACCCCCCATCTCTTACTAGAAAAAAAGCAACGAAAAAACAATGTCCTTGAATGAGGGTAATAAGTAATAAAAAAGAAGGCTTCATTTCCCCTCCAGTGATATTTTTCAGAACATGGCCTTGCAGCATATGCCTCAATCCTGTAACTAAGTCTCTTTCTTACTCTTTCATACTGTAGACCTTTCTGCTTGAGCCTTTGTCTTTGCCTCTGCAGATTTTGCTTTTTCTTTATTAATTCTAGGTTGTCTTATTTTTTAAACTACAAGCACATTCCAGTACAGCATTGTTAATTTAGAAAGCTAAACATTTTTCTCTTTATTTGGTGGTAAATTTGCTATGTGCTACCTTTCTTTCAATCATAGATTCTTGAGGTTCCCAAGGCTATATTGCTGGAGAAGATAAAAACTAGGTAACTGCAGGAAGAATAGGAGAACTTTGCCTTTTATTGGAAATAAAGTATGTGTTTTATTTCCCTGTGCCTTTTCATGACATCTTGTCATGATGCATCAGCAACATAGATAAATACCCATGCCTGTCCTTATAGATACAATAATCATTTCATTAACATCAACAATGATATGCTTTAAGAGCCCTTTGCACAAGACAAATAGTGCAGAAAATAGGTCTGAATGGAGACTCTTATTGGCCACATAAGTCCTTTATAGCTTACACAACAAAGAGATCACTTGGGGTCACTTTGGAAAATTTACCCAAAGTGAATGAGAAATTATAGCGTTTTTAATGCACTGCTGCTTTTACCTTGACATTCTGAAAAGGACACACACAGTGTTGAGAGTCGAAAAGTTACTGTTTCATATGTAATTAGCTCATCACAATTTTTTGATAATGATGTGCTATCATGAGGAAGATAAGCACTGCTGAGCTGGCTGAAGAAGCATCAGAGTGCAGGGAGTTCAGAGCTGACCTGCACATCAGAATACCTGGACCCTGTGCCAACTTGGCCACTTCCTACCCATATGACCTTAGACAAGGCATCTGACCTCACTGAATTTCTCCTGCTTCCTTTCCAGGGTTGTCAGAAAAAGGAAATAAAGACTCCTTTGAAAGTAGCTTAAAACCCAGAAGTTATTATATAAATGTTTTTTTCTGAATCCTAAATTATCAATGTCCTAGTCTGACAGCCTCAGCTGGAAAGCTCCATAAATGACCACATGTCTCATTTGATTTGGTCACAGATACTGATAAGCCCAGTACTCCAAATTCTGAAAAAAATGAGGAAGGTATCTTCATCTATGTCCAAAGTATTTTCAGGATCTAAAGGCAATGTTCCCATATCTTCCTCACCATCCCTCCCTCACCAAGACCGAAGCCAAGGCTGCTACACCAGACATCAATAAGTCTACTGATCTTCTTCAACAAATAAATGGTTTTTGAAGCATGACATTGTGTCCTACATGCTGATCCTATAAATAAAAGCAAATATAGTATGTATAAGAAGGCAGCTGGAAAAAAAGGAGGGTATGATAAACCTTTTCTTTTACATTTTTTATTGTTGTTCAAATACAGTTTTCTGCCTTCCCCCCTATCCTCCCCCACCACCCCATCCCTCCCCACCTCCTTTCCCTGTTTCCACCCCCCTTACTATTGTCCATGTGTCCTTTATAGTTGTTCCTGCAAACCCTTCACCCTTTTCCCCCATTATCCCCTCCCCTCTCCCCTCTCGTCACTGCCAGACTGTTCTCACTTTCAATGTCTTTGGTTATATTTTGCTTGCTTGTTCATGATGAACCTTTTCATAGGCATTTTGGCATGAGAAGAGGGGCTGTGCCTCACATGTAGATGCATTTACCAGGTACCATGGGATTTAAGGTCTGTTGTTGAGGGCCCTGCAGCCTTTCTGGGAAGATAAGACCAACTTAGAAGCAGAAGTGTGACACCAATAAGACAATGTATCAGCATGTATTTTGAGTGCTCTAGGAGTTCAAAGAAGGGAGCCATCACTGTGAGCTGGAGGGGTCAGGACCAGTTTTGTGGAGGAACTGGAACTGAGGAAATCCTCATAGGACAGTTAGGATTAAGTAGGCCTGGAAAACACCAGGGATACGTGCTCCTTGGGTCACTCAACTGCATACAATGTTGCCATACCTGAACAGTCTCATTCGATGCTATCTAATAGCTGTGATGTAAATAGTCTATATATGTTCAGTCCAGTACAGTAACCACTAGTCCCACATGGCTATTGAGTTATTATTAGTATAATTGAGGAACTGATTTTTTTTCATTTTGATTTATTGCAATTTAAATAGCAACATGGGGTTAGTGGCTACCCTATTGGACAGCCACATTAGTTCATGACCTCAAAGGCACTAGCCAACCCAGATTCGGTTGTCTAGTTCCCTGAAAATTCATTTTGAAAGTCCATCCCCAAACACTTAGAGCAGTGCAGTGAACTGACTCCTCAGAGTGCCTTTGAAGCCTCCAGGCAAACTCTTGTGCCCTTCAACACACCTGCACCACCCATGTGGCCAGTGGGAACTCATGATTTCCAATAATACCTATACTCCTGTACTTGCCAAAACTCAACTGATGGAGCAAGGATGTACAATGCAGTATCTAGAACTCTAAAGTTGAGGAATCACAAAGAGTAAATCAGAGCCTGTACTTGGCCTGTACTTGCCAGCTAGCCTCAGACACAGTGATTACCTAGAAAGTGCTTCCATGGGACAGAAACACCACTCTGGTACTGAAACCACCACTCTGTCTTCCCTCTATCTACTTAACAAAAAGCATGATCACTAAACTAGCATTCTCATACCCCAGCTTTATCCAAGAAGTTAGGTCAGAGGAAGGTTCCAGCCTTATCCAAAATCTCCTAGGGAAATATTTCCAGACAAATAAATTTCCTTTATGCTATACCTATATAGCCCATGAATGTTATTTTTAACTGAACTTTAGCAAATATAAGGGCAAGTAGTTCTGCCCAAATATTACCTATATCCAGATTTGGCTGCCTTCATCTGCTCATTCATTCCTGTTCTTATATACTGAAGTTCATCACATGCAACAGCATAAACTTTGAAGTTATTTTTTAAAGGTTCACAATAATAACAAACACTGATCTTACATATATGGCTTTAATTTGTTAATAAATAATAAAAAATCCAGTTTGGATTTCAAAAGTACAAAGTATAGTGAAAAGTAAGTCTATTCCCCTCACCTCTCCCATCTGCTACTTGGTTCTCTCTAAAAGCAATCTCTTTTACAATGGATCAAATATCCTTCCTGATATACTCTATGGATGACAAGTGTATTAACATATGACGTTAGAAAGAAGTCTCACTGAATATGCTACTTCAAAAAGGCAGAAAACACAAAGAGAGGCCGAGAGGGAAGGAAGTGAGAATGGAAAAGACAGGGAATAGTAGCATGTTACTTTAAAGCTACTATTTTCTGGCACCACTACTTTGGTCGGTTTCTATGGTTGCATTTGTAGCTTCAATTAAAGTCCTCCTTTTAAAAAATGTTTTTGTCTAATGAACTAAATGTCAAAAGGTGAACACCAAAATAAAATTTAAGGTGCCTACTATAACTGTTCAAAGCCTGTTGGCCAAAATACATTAAGAATGTATGAGCCACACTCTCAAACTGTGCTTGAGACTCAATCTATAAATTAAATTAAAATTAAAGGCATACAGAGACTTCTGGTCAAGATGGTGGCATAGGTAAACACCTCCTCCATAACCATATCATAACTACAACTAAACTATAGAACATAGAACAACCATCATTCACAACTGCCAGATATTGAGCTGGATGGAACTCCTACAACTACAAAATTAAAGAAGAAACTACATTGAGACTGGTACTGTTACTGAACAGCAAGTGAGGTCCTGCTGCCCACCACCAGCCTCTAGGCAAAATTCCAGAGGCAACGCTTTGGTGAAAAAGAAAGGGAGTCTTGATTCAAAAGCTACACAATTTTGGAAGAACAGCTTTCCACATACATTAGTCAATGAAGCCTAACAACTAAGGATGAAATATTTAACTCTTGAGTACCAGCTTTAATCACTTAAGACTATGAATTAGGCTAAAATATTTAACTCTTGAGTTCCCCTATCATTCCTCCCATTAGCTTTTAATTATCTTATTTCTATAAGGTCAGTTTACAAACAAAACCAACATAATATTTTTAAAAGCTACACGATTTTAGAAGAATGGCAAGCCTCTGTCTCAGAACCCATCCCCCTCTAGAATACCCAAGGAAAAATAACTCTGCCTGTCTCTTCCAGACCAGCCCAGCTCAATCCTAGGCTTCCCTTGGAGTTCTTCTCCCATTTAAAATACCATCCTTTGCCCTGGCTGGCGTAGCTCAGTGGATTGAGTGTGGGCTGCGAACCGAAGTGCCGCAGGTTCGATTCCCAGTCAGGGCACATGCCTGGGTTGCAGGCCATGACCCCAAGCAACCACACACTGATGTTTCTCTCTATCTCTCTCTTTCTCCCTCCCTTCCCTCTCTAAAAATAAATAAATAAAATCTTTAAAAAAAATGCCATCCTTTGACAAGGGTTGATCTCCAAAATATAGAAAGAACTCATATGAGTCCACTCCAGAAAGACAAACAACCCAATTAAAAAATCAGCAAAGGACTTGAACAGACACTTCTCCAAGGAAGACATACAAAGGTCCCAGAGACATATGAAAAGATGCTTAGCATCACTAGCCATCAGAGAGATGCAAATTAAACCACAGTGAGATATCACTGCACATTTATCAGAATGGTCATCATAAACAAATCAACAAACAACAAGTGTTGGAGAGGATGTGGAGGAAAGGGCACCCTAGAACACTGCTGGTGGGAATGAAGACTGGTGAAGCCATTGTAGAAAATGGTATGGAATTTCCTCTGAAAACTAAAAATGGAACTGCCTCTTGACCCAGCAATTCCACTGCTGGGATTATACCCTAAGAATACTGAATCACCAATTCAAAAGAACCTATGCACCCCAATGTTCATAGCAGCACAATTTACAACAGCCAAATGCTGGAAGCAACCTAAGTGCCCATCAGTTAATGAATGCATCAAAAAACTATGGTACATTTACACGATGGAATACTATGCAGAAGAAAGAAGGAGACCCTATCCTTTGCAACAGCTTGGATGGAACCAGAGAGCATTATGCTAAGTGAAACAAGCCAAGCAGTGAAAGAGAAATACCATACGATCTCACCTATAAGTGGAAACCAACCAACAAAACAAACAAGCAAGCAAAATACAACAACAGACATTGAAATAAAGAACAATCTGACAGTAATCAGAGAGGAGGAGGGAGAGGGATAATAGGGGATAATGGGGGGCACCATCAAGGAGCACATATGAAGGACACATGGAGAAAGCCAAAGGGGATGAGTTAGAGGGTGGGAGGCAGAGATGGGTGGGGTGGGGGGCATGGTGGGGTGAAAATGGAGACAATTATACTTGAACAACAATAAAAAAAAATTAAGATATAAATAAATGGATTTGACTGTAAGGTCACATTTCAAAAATAAAAAAAAATAAAAATAAGATAAAATAAAATACCATCCTTTGGGAAATGAAGACACCTGCAGCATGATCATCCAGGCATCCCTGAGGAAGAGAGAAACCAGTCTGCCTTCTGTTTAAATCTTCCAACCCATAACTCCATGTGCACCAGAGGCATTCAGTTTCTGAGCCAGTCCCATCCTAGACTGTTTACCATTGTCCTGGGCAACCTTGTCCTATGGCACCTCTCTACTTCTCCTCAGTGATCTGATCAGATCTGTATCTGGAGGGGCAGAGACATGGTCCCATACCCACATGTGGTAGATAAAAATCAGGAGGGATATCTCGGGAGTGAAGTGTCCCAGCCTCACACCAGGCCCCCCAGCACAGGGTCCCAGTGCCAGGAACAGAAGTCACCATAACTCCTGGCTGTAAAAACCAGCAGGAATTGAGGTTTTGAGGAATTGAGACAGAAACTGCTAGTCTCCCTGGCAGTTCTGAAACAGGATAGTAAAAAGATAGGGAAATTCCTGGACAAGTGGAATGGGGAAACTGAGTCAAAAAATTAAACAAGGCCAAACACTTGGATCAATTTATAGCCAGCTAGTGAACTGCAAGACCTTATCTCTCCTAACCAAGTATACTTGAGCGTAAATGGTTTATACCTCTCCTCCCTAACCAGAGAATACATAACCTCCCTGGTCATAAACCACAGTTTTCTGGGGAGAAGAACAAGAATTCTAATGCAAACAGAGAGATAACACCAGAACAAGGGAACCAGCTTGGGAAGAAGCTTCAGACTTCCCTTTCAGCTCCCCCTCCCAAGAGAAAGAGCACAGGCTGCACTCCTCATAGGAGTTTCCCCCTCCTAAATTCTTACATTTCCCCTATATAAACTTGCTTCTGAATGCTCAAGAGAAGGTGGATGTTTGGGTTTTAACCCACCACCTTCTTAGACTGCTAGCCTCTGATATTATATAAAAGCACAATTATAATCTAATCTCTGTCTATGCTTTTTGGCTGAGTGGTGACAGGCAGCACAAGTCCCAGACTCTCTTGCCCTCTTGTTTCAGTTCCTCTTAAAAGGCCCATGCAGAATTACTCAGGCTCACTCACTGTGAGCTCCAGAATAAGGGCAGCATATTGAAAAGCATCAGTCATACAGGGAGGAACTGAGTTATGCAACATCAGGGTGAGAGCTAGGGGACAACTTTCTCTCAGGCAGAAGTTCTGGCAGAGGCCATTGTTCCTTTTTTGAACCCTCCCCTGCCCACAGAGCAACAGAGCCAGCAGGCAGGCACCAACCTGGCTCAATATGGCTCACACTGTTCACCCCACCCTCATGATTCCCTGAGACCCTACCCCCACAACTTGCAGGCCCACCCAAGCTCTTTCCAGTGGCTTTTCCATGGGAATGGCTTGTCTTGGCCCATGCTTCATATTTTCTTAAATTCTCTCAAACAAGCAGCAGCTGGCTTCAGAGAGCTCCATACCTCTCTCTAAGTTGCCCCTGGCTTGACACTAGCAGCAGCAAGCTTTGGTTCACAACTTGGCCATACCTGGGCACCTCTAGGCACTTCATAAGTAGCAGTCATCTGCAGATTGCTTTGTAGCTTATGCTGTATGACCCCTGACAGAACACAGGTGGTGGCTTACCTTGGACGTGCCAATAGCAATCAAGGTTCAACTAAAACAGGAGGGCGTACACAGCCCACACAGTGGGAAAAACTCAAATACCCAGCTTTGGTGATAGGGGAGGCCACTGGACCCTACAGGACACTTACTACATTAGCCGACTCTGTAAGAGGGTGCAGCCAGGTTGGGGGGCAGGGGGCAAAGAAGGATTTGTAATGGGGTCCAGAACTCATGGTATCCAGGAAATATAAAAAATATGGGATGTTTTTCACCCCCCACAGGTCTGAACTGCGGGATGGGAAACATGGAGCAGGGCCATCGAGAGTTGTTTTGCATGGCAACAGTTTTGCACATAACTTCAGGCATGGTCATTTAACATATCTATAAGTTTTAACTGGTTTTATAGATATGTCAAATAGCTGTGGCCATACTTTGAGCCAGGGGGATGGGAGTGACTTCCATCCCAGGATGTAACTGGGAGGCAACTCCCCCTGGTTACAGTGCCTGCATGAGAGCTTGGAGATGATTGGCTCCATGCTGTGCGGCTATGCCTGCCTGGACTTATCATGGCAGCCAAGAAAGGCTGGAAAAATATGGGAATGCTAGCAGGTGTAACTGATTGTGGGAGGAGTCAGAAATGGGGCTGCAGAGGAAGATTGGCACTGGGATTTAAAACCCAGGTGCAGCAGCCATGCTGGCAGGTTGGGACCACACAGCTTTGTGGCGCTCCCTTTTGCCACATGGCTTAGGAAGCAGGAAAGACCTTGCTGGGAAGGAAATGGGTGAAAGGACTCTTGCTGGTGGGCCATGAGAAGGTGCCACATGGTTTTGGATTAACTGGAGATCATGGCGATGACACAGCTGATTGTGCTGGGAACTGAGGGGCTGCCTGAGTCATGGACTTCTACTTTTTTTCCTGAGATATGGTATTCCAGACTGGGCAGAGGGAGAGGGAAGGACTGTGTGCATCTGTGGGTATTCTAAAGGACTTTAGTATTTTAATGAAGACATTAAGTCATTACTCTAAGTCTATATGACTTTTTTAATAAATAATTCCCTTCCTCTTCACCAATCTCTGGCATTGAGAGAAGTCTTTCCCTGGCGGCCAGAAAAGCAAACCTAGTATGGATTGGAGACCCCCAGAGCACAAGGGGGGTCCATTAGGTAATAGTATATTGTTCACCACCCCAGGTCTGTTCTGTAACAACTCTACCAAGCCTGAGAGATGTGGCAGCTCTACATAATACATAGAAACAAACACAGGAAGGCTGCCAAAATAAGGAGACAAAGAAATATGACCCAAATGAAAGAACAAAACAAAACTCCAGAAAAAGAACTAAACAAAATGGAGACAATCAAGCTACTGGATGCAGTTTTCAAAGCACTGGTTACAAAGATGCTCAATGAACCTAGGGGAAGAGCAGATGAACTCAGAGAGAAGTTCAACAGCATAAAAAATGACATGGAAACCACAAACTAGAACCAGTCAGAAGTGAATAACACCATATCTGAAATAAAGAATACACTAGAAGGAATAACAGTAGGTTGGATGAAGTAGAGGGTCAAATAAACAATTTGGAAGACCAGGTAGCATAAAACACCCAATCAGAGCAGCAGAAAGAAAAAAACAATTTTAAAAAATAGTTCCAAGGATCTTTGAGACAACATAAAGTCTCACAACATTCACATGATAGGGGTACCAGAACAAGAGATAGAGCAAGTGATTGAAAACCTATTTCAAGAAATAATGACAGAAAACTTCCCTAACCTGGTGAAGGAAATACACACAAGTCCAGGAAGCACAGAGAGGCCCAAACAGAGAGAACCCAAAGAGGCCAACTCCAAAACACATCATAATTAAAATTTCAAAGGTTAAAGGACAAAGAGAGCATCTTAAAAGCAGGAAGAGAAGAGCAGTTAGTTACCTACAAGGGAGCACCCATAAGACTGTCAGCTGATTTCTTAAAAGAAACTTTGCAGGCTAGAAGGGAGTGGCATGGAATATTTAAAGTGATGAAAAGCAAGGACCTACAACCAAGATTACTCTACCCACGAAAGCTATCATTTAGAATCAAGGACAGATAAAGAGCTTTCCAGATAAGAAAAAGCTAAAGGAGTAAATCACCACCAAATCAACATTACATGAAATGTTAAAGGGTCTTCTTTAAGAAGATCAAGCAGCCCTGGCTGGCGTAGCTCAGTGCATTGAGCACGGGCTGCAAACCAAAGCATCGCAGGTTCGATTCCTAGTCAGGGAACATGCCTGGGTTGCAGGCCATGGCCCCCAACCACACATGGATGTTTCTCTCTCTTTCTCTTTCTCCCTCCCTTCCCTCTCTAAAAATAAATAAATAAAATCTTTAAAAAAAAGAAGGTCAAGCATATTAATAATAAAATAGCAACAAATACATATCAACAATTGAATCTACAAAACAAAAAAGCAGAAGAGAAACAGAATCATACATACAGAGAACATTTTGATGGTTGCCAGATGGGAAGAGGTTGAGCGAATGGGTGAAAAAGCTGAAGGGATTAAGAAGTACAAATTGGTAGTTATAGAGTAGTAATGGGAATGTAAAGTACAGCATAGGAAATAGAGTAGCCAAAGAACATATATGTATGACCTAGGGACATGAACAACAGAGTGGGGGTTACCTGAGGGAGTGGGGGGCATCTGGGTTGATAGGGACAAAGGGGGAAAAATCAGGACAACTCTAATAGAATAATCAATAAAATATGATTTTTAAAGATTTTATTTATTTTTAGAGAGAGGGAAAGGGAGAGAGGGAGAGAAATATCAATATGTAGTTGCCTCCTGCACATCCCCCACAGAGGACCTGACATGGCCCACAACCCAGGCATGTGTCCCCACCAGGAATCAAACCAGTGACCCCTTGCTTCCCAGTCCAGCACTCAATCCACTGAGCCACACCAGCGAGGGCTAAAATGTAATTTTTTAAAAAGATTTAAAGGCCTAAGTTGACACTGAAAAAAAAAAAAAAGAATATATGAGCTAGTATCTACAATCCTTGGAGATGGAACCATTTAAGTATAAAAACAATGTAAACATAAAAATGCATGGCCTTACTTGCAATAAAAGAAAATGCAAATTAAAGTAACCTGAAGGTATCACAGAAGAAAAAAAAAGGAGTCAAATGATAAAAGTCTATCTGGGGCACCACAGCTTCTCATGAGGTATGAGTTTAGGTTTTTTTTCAATGGCTTTTTGAAGAGGCTAGGTCATGTTCAATCATCCCCAAAGTACTCTTCTAAATTCTCTGCTGGCAAAAGGTAACCAAAGTTTTGACTAATGTTCATTATAAAGAATATATCAGCATTAAGTTAAATGTACAATTATACCCTGGCTGGTGTGGCTCAGTGGATTGGGCATGGGCTATGAGCCAAAGGGTCATCCGTTCGATTCCCAGTTAGGGCACATGCCTGGGTTGCAGGCCAGGTCCCCATTGGGGGCCACATGAGAGGCAACCACTCAGTGATGTTTCTCTCCCTCTCTTTCTCCTTCCCTTCCTCTCTCTCTAAAAATAAATATTTTAAAAATGTACAATTACGACAGCTATATATCTGTGTGACAAGCATACACTTCAGAGTAACTTAACATGTGTCATAAGGTTTTGCCCTTTTGTAGGACCTGGCTCATAATTTCAATATTTTTAAATGATTAATCTAGGGACCAATATATACTTGATGACATACTATATTGGTCATACTTAATTTATAGAATGTTTATCACAAATACAATTGTTGATTATTTCCTACTGAAAAAAATATGACTTGCTTTTATCACCTATTTTATGACAGTTTCCAGTAACAATTAGAGAAATCAGGGTCCACTTATTTAGTACAGGAAGAACACTAGGTTAAATCCTTCTAGTGCAAATAATCTTACCCAAAATTTTGTTTTCTAAGTTTACATTTTCAGGTTAAAATAAAAGACATCAGAAAATATTTAACTTTATTCTTTCATCCTAACATTACATTGAGGAGCACTTTATACTTCATTAGAATGCCATTTAGACAATGACCAGGTTATTCCTTTCAAAGAGCTTCAAAACATGTTTATAGAAGGAATGTCTTGTACCATATAAGGATTATTTCCAATTTAGGGTTCAATGAGTGAATAAACTACCAATACAGATACTTATTAGATACATGCCCCAATAGGTTAAAGGAAGCAAAAAGAGACTAGGGTGTTAATTAGGCCACATGAAAGAAATATTGATATGCCAAGAACTAAAAAGCATTCTTTTTTTTTTTTTTCATTTTAAATGGGGATTTTATTATTATTAATTTTTATTGTTCAATTACAGTTGTCCCAATTCTTTCCCTGTGGCTCTCCCCCATCCTGCCCACCCACCGCTTCCACAGTCAATCCCCACCCCATTGGCCATGTCCATGGGTCCTTTATACATGTTCCCTGACTAAACCATTCCCCTTCTTTTCCCCCATTACTCCCGTTGCCCCAGTCACTGTCAGTTTTGTCTTTATTTCCGTGTCTCTGGTTCTATTTTGTCATTTGTTTTGTTCTTGAGAACTTCATTCAATGTGGTGGTTTAGCTTTGAGGTCACCAGGAATTTGTCTATCAATGAATTCCAATTGTCTCCTGTGAAGTGAATCCAGGAAAGGAACAAGTAAGCATTCACTGTTCCCAAAGACCAACCAAAACCATTGGCTAGCTGGTTGTTTGGGGCTGGGCCTACTGCAGGGTGTATATGTACATTCTCAGATCTGTAACTGCAGGGAGCATAAGTGACTGACAGGCACAGCTGCTGAGCTCAGAAATCCAACACTGCTGCAGCTGAAATCCACTACCACTGTGTTTTCATGAAGGCCACACTTCCCATGGGCAGCTCTCAGCCATTATCTGAATATGGCATAAATATTAAGACAGACCATTCCTACAAGAAATAGAACTCCCCAAGCTGAAAAAGGATAGCACAGGGTAGTCCTGACACTACTTCACAGGTGTAGAAAGTAGACAGTAAGATCTAATGAATTAGAACAAGCCAATATATTACAACAAACAGCATGAGTATCGGTGTAGTTTTGCAAGTTCCCCTGCCCTCAAGTCCCACAGGGCCATGCAACAGGCTCAGATGGATGCTACCCATGCAGTGGGATGTATCACAGAGCTGAGCAATCTGGGGTCAAGGGCCTGGGACTTTTGGGGCAATGAGAAAACAAACCCAATGACCCTCCCTCAAGAAGGAAACCATTAAATGTTAGACCACAGTCACACTGTGGTCACCTTGCCCTACAGAAATGGCTCAGTATCAGGAGACAGATAAGCTTTGCTTTAAAGACCTGACCAAGAATGCATAGGGATTCTCAGGGTCCATGGTGGGCTCTCTCCCAAGTGATACATCTGCTTTGCCAAAATATTCTTAGAACTGCACCACATAGTCTAAGACTTCCTATTAACTCTTCCTTCTTTCCCCCTCTCCTCCACATGAGTTAAACTTTCTAGTCTGACAGCTAGCTCTCCCTGACTACTCTGGCTCCCTCCCCATTTTCCCTCATAGGTAATTTCCCTAATATATCTTGAGAGAATATATTCTTGATATATATGCCCCTAATATATTCTCTTATATATCTAATCCCATCTTGGCATCTGCTTCTCAGAGAACCCAAACTAACACAAATGGTGCCAGTGGTGGTCCAAGAAAACAGGCTATGATGAGATGGGGTTCTGGGACTACTTCAGTCATTGCCTGGTGGGCAAAATGGTCACTGTCCTGAGGGGGCTGTGGAGCATGGATAGTCCCAGGTATAGGGTGGCAGTCCAACTTCTAAAGATTTCTCTGGAGATGACCTGAAAAAACTGAGAATGGCCTTGCAAAAAGTGATGATTCAGACTTTTGAAAAATATGGGAGGAATAAGGTCTACAGACAAGGAGATGGCTGGATACTGCCCAGCAGCAGGATAATGATAAATGGATGACAGTTAATAAGTAGTTAAAGACTAAATGTGAGAGCCAGAGGGCTTTCATGGAGTTACAAAGAGGCCCTCACTTCCTATGGTGCAAGAGCAACAATGAGAGGACATAAGAGAGTTGTAAAACTCCAAGGAGATACTCAACATTTAAAAAGGCTACAGGTCTGCTTTGCTGAAGTCAGGACAGCATGACTTCCTGTGGCTGGAAAATCCTGGGACCCTGAAACATGGGGTGGGAACATCTGGCCAGACTCCCCTAATGGCTTTGGCTCAGCAGATACCCCCACCCAGCTCTCACTTCACAGAGCGCCACTCTTCCCTAGTAAGAGCCAGTACTTGCCCTGTGCTGGTAGATGTGCAGAGGCTGCTCCTCACACAAGCAGCTGATGCCCCTCTTCTTGTTACTGAGCTGATAGCTAGGGATTAAATCCCAGCATAATATGGCTGGGGAAGTGTCTGGGCCTAATAAAGAATATATGCCAAAGAGTTGCAACAATTAGCTGACAGGAATATATAGATTGCCAGGAACCAAGGAAGCACTGGGTTTGGATTTTGAGGGGAATATATCGACAGAGCCAAGAAAGCAAGAATTCATAGACTAGGAGTACTTCCTCCAAACGGAAGATTTAATGCCCTGGCAACAACCAGAGTGGGTGGCAACTCTCTACTAAGGTGGCTTTTACAGGCCCAGAGAAAATGATGGCTACCACTGAACAAAGGAGAACTGCCTGAGTTGTCCTTACAAACTGAAGAAAAAAAAAGAAAAGGAATGAAAAGGCAGATGGAAGTGGGCATGCTAGAGTAGATAGGTTATGAGGTCAAAACTCCACAAGAGTACTGTTCCACAGCAGGGCCCAAGGGGCACCAGCATCGCTACATCCAGGCTACTGATGGCAGTAAGAGATGATCACAGAGATGGCACCACAGAATAATAGTCCCACCAGGTAGAGGTGCTTACTCACCAGAAGCCAGGAGGCCACAAATACCAAAACAAACCACAACGTCTGAAGGAAAGCCAAGTGGGCTTTACCCACAGGGAAGTTGTGGAGAGGGCGAATGGACCATGGTGTCCTTAGGAAGAATATAGACATACAGCCAACAAGAATATTGCTGAAGCTGTACAAGCTGAAAACAAGAATAGAGGAGCATGGGGATTGAGGAAGGTTTCCCAAATAAAAAATCCCAATTCTTTGCTCAATTTCCAGGCTTCAGCCCATACTCAGATCTGGAAGAGATAGCTGGGTCCCTAGGAGGAAGAGCAATGGAGTAGGTGATGATTCCCCTAGTATTTCTCAAAGGGACCTATAGCCACTCACTTGGCTAGGTGTACACTAGGGAAAGGACAGCCAGGCATTTGAGGTATACTGGACTCAAGATCAAAGCTGACATTGATACCTAGGCACCTGAAGCTTCATCATGGCCCTTATTAGACTAGGGGCTTTGAGAGCCAAGTTATAACTAGAGTGCTGGCTACAACAGGACTCGCAGTGGGCCTGCAGACCTGCCCAGTGGTGGTTTCCAAGTCCTCAAGTGTGTAACTGAAATTGAGTTGATGGTTGAAAATAACCCCCCTGTGGGTCCATGGTAAGAGCTGTTGGTAAGAGCTGTCACAATGAGGAAAGCCAAGTGGAAACCTCTAAAACTGCCTCCCTACCATCATCAATGAGAGTAAATTATAATGGTTTCTTTTCTGTGTCAAGTTGGGACTATAGCACCCAATTAGTCAATCAAACACTAACTTGGGTGTTTCTGTAAAGGCATTTTGTAGATGTGGTTAACATCTACAATTAGTTGATTTTAAGTAAAGGACATTAGCCTCCATAATTTGGGTAGGTCTCATCCAACCAGTTGAATGCCTTAAGAGCAAAATTGAGATTTCCCTGAAGAAATTCTGCCTGTGGACTGCAGTGTCAGCTCCTGCCCAAGAGTTTCCAGCCTTCCAGCCTGCCAGCCTGCCTTATAATACCACATTTGATTAACCAGCCCCCAGAACTGCATAAGACATACATGTTCCTTGGCATATATAAGTAATATCTCAGAGGAGATGGAGATCAGGGCCACTAATGAACCTAAAAGATACAGAGTGATAGCCTCCATCATATATTTGGGAGTTCCCATATGACCAGATTAAGGAAGGATCAGCTTGGGCTTGGTTTACAGATAGGTCAGCTCAGTATGTGGGTACAATGAAGATGAATAGTGTCTACATTAAAGCCACATTCTGGAATGGAAAAGGAAAATTTTTCCAATGGAAAGAACCACAAGCAGTGCGCTTGGTTTAGAAGTAGCCTGATGTGAGACTATTGAATATATAAACTCTTGGGTAATAGTAAATGGTCTGGCCATCTAGTTCTCCTGGAAGAAGGGCTGGAAACTCAGAGATGAGGTCTGGTGTAAAGGCTGTGGGCTGACATGTGGGAACAGGCAAAGTGTGAAGATTTCTGCCATCACATACTAATGCCTATCAGAGAGCATCCACCATGGGAGAGGCACTAAACCACCAAGCAGACAAAATGATTCAGCCAGGTGAACAGGCCTTCTTTAATGGCTACCAAACAACTGGCATGATGGACACACAAGCAGAGTGGTCACATGACTGATGAAGGCTCTGCAGCAAGAACTCCTGCTTACCAAGGCTGATCTAGCAGGATTCCTCTGAGGCAACTTTGGCTCAAGGACTCACCATTGGGTTTGCTGAAACATTCTTAGAACTCCACAGCAGTCTAAGACTTTTCCTACCCAACTTTCTTTCTTTACTTCCCTCTCTTCTCCATGTGTCAGACCTACATCAGAGTCTGACAGCTTTCCCAGACTTCTCCAATTCCCTCTTGGCAGGCATCATCCTCCTCCCCCACCTCACCTCCCCACAGGAAAAAAAAAAAAAAAAACTCTTATACATCTAAAAGCCAAACTAACACATCAGGTAACCTAACTTAGTGTACTCACTATTAAAGCTCTAGTCCTGTTTCAGAGGGTCCAAAATTCAATTTTTATAATTCATCAGG
The DNA here is from genome assembly GCF_004126475.2 of Phyllostomus discolor. Taxonomy (NCBI): domain Eukaryota; kingdom Metazoa; phylum Chordata; class Mammalia; order Chiroptera; family Phyllostomidae; genus Phyllostomus; species Phyllostomus discolor. Next base: position 80,411,698 of record NC_050198.1, on the reverse strand, counting down.
AGTGTTAAGATCCTGTGAGCTAGTGCCTACCAAACTCCTAAATGACTGATTGCTAAAACAGAAGGACGACACTGTCAAAATGGGAAAGAACTGTCCAGCAGACCAGATAGATATGCAATGGAGAAGACAGGATGTTCCCATCCCAGCAAGAGTAACCGTGTGAAAAGCAGAGTAAACACCAAAGTAGCCTGCTATGCCTGGAACATAGAAAGCAAGCTGGCTAGCCAACCCAAATGTCCATCCACTGAAAAATGGATAAACAAAATGTAGTATATCCACACAATGAGATTTTATTCAGCCATAAATAGAAAATGAAGTACTGATACATGCTAAAACATGGATGAACCTTGAAAACATATTGAAACATAGCAGACACAAAAGGTCACATACTATATAATTTCATTTATATAAACTGTGCAGAATAGGTAAATTCATGGAAACAGAAAGCATATTGGTGGTTGCCAGGGACAAGGAGGAGGGAATACAAAATAACTGCTTAATGAGTATAGGATTTCATTATGGAGTGATGAAAATGTTTTGGAACTAGACAGGAGTTAAAATAGTTACTTTCATGTCATGTGAAATTTCACCTCAATAAGAATAAATAAATAAATAAACTGCAAGGAAAAAACACAGAGACATATATGAACCAAAAAAGCAAAAAAAAAAATAAATTTTTCAATGCAGGAAGGGGTAAAAGGGATTGAATTGATGTTATGAATCACCACATTCACATCAAGCTGTCTAAACCCAGTTAAGCCACATTTCTCTGCTCTATGGGTCTATCTGCCAACTGGAAAGCTCTTAACATCTAGAATAAAGACTAGTAGAGTTACCTGGTATTTCCCCCTTCCTGAACACTTCATCATTAACTGGGGTCATAAATTCAAGGGCCACACTTATGAACCCAATTTTTAGGATATATATTCTAATATTCCAAGCATATTCCCAAGGACAATAGATTTTGCTCAAAACTCCAGGACATTTGGCTCTTGAAAGTACAGCTCTCTCAATGACTCTAATACTCAAGGGATGGAAGAATACAGCCTCAGAGATTTTACACACAGAAACAGTAAAAATATAACTGAATTTGATTGCCTTTTTAAAATGCAGTTCATTTTAATTCTATCAAGCAGCTGCCCAGGCTGCAGCTTCAGTGGTGTTTGCGGTCACTGGGATTCAAGGGGTCTGGGTCTCGGGAGTGTCGTGCCTTTTTAGGCCTATGGGATTTATCTCGGCTCCTACTTCTACTTCTACTTCTATGGCTATGTCCCTCGTGCCGGCCAGAATGTGTATCTGAGGTTCGACCTCTGTCCCTATCCCTGTTTTTTTCTTCTCTTTCTTCCCTCCCGCTTGAGGACTTGTGCTCATGTTTAGGCTTCTCCTTCTTCAGCTCCCTCTCCCGGTCCTCTGCTCCCCCTCGACAGGCTGTCCTGACCTCAGGGGAGCTGAGGTGGTGCTTCCACACCTCCCTGGACTCTGGCTTCGGACCCCTCTCTGAGTTCTGACCCCTCTCTGAGTTCTTGCTGCTGTGCTTTTTAGAGCCAGGGTCATCCTTCTCCTTTATTGTCTTGCTTCCGGGAGTTGAAGAGGAGGCTGGCTGCTCTGCCAGTACCTCCCGATCAATCTTCTCTTTGTCTTTCTTTCTCTTCTTTTTTTCCTTTTTGTCTGGAGGAAGAAAGGGATGCAATCAATACAAAAAGGAAAATGGATCTATAGTGAAGTGTTTAAACACTCTTAAGCTTAATTTGTACCAATCAGGATTTTTGCAAACTCTTTTCAGCAGAGGATACAATCCCTAAATTCAAACTCTCCTCATCATATAATAAATACATGTGACTTCAGACATAATAAAAACTGTTAGATGAAAAGAAAAAAAATAAAATTAAAAGTTTCAATCCCACCATGACTTCTAAAAAAACAAACAAAGAAAAGGCAAATGGAGCCCTGGCTGGTGTGGCTCAGTGGATTGAGTGCTGGCCTGCAAACCAAAAGGTCACCGGTTCAATTTCCAGTCAGGGCACATGCCTGGGTTACAGGCCAGGTCCCCAGTAGGAAGTGCATGAGAGGCAATCACACACTTATGTTTCTCTCCCTCTCTTTCTCCCTCCCTTCCCCTCTCTCTAAAAAAATAAATAAAATCTTTTTAGAAAAAGTCAAATGGAGGAGATGGAGGCTATGCAAAAGGAAAGCATCCCTGGCAGTAATGTGATAGTCTAGACTGCCAGAAGAGTACCTCTGAGAAGCCAAGTTCAATCTGTTACCCTTGATGTGCCAAACTGCTGTATAAGGCAATTCCTACGCTTAATTACCTCTTAAAAGTCCCTGCTTCCAAATACAGTAACTTTCTGAGGTACTAGAGGTTAGGACTTCAATGTATGAATTTTAAGGGACACAGTGCAACCCATAATATTAGCCTTTTGCTGAAAGTACCTCTCCTTTCCCTATTCAAGTAAGGTTCCCCACACCTTCCCCTCCTCCACACTTAAGAATTGATTATCAAGTCTCAGTGAATGCTAGGAAGATCAAATACTAACAACTACCCAGAATCTCCTCTTAGGTCCTAACACTTTACCTTTTCTGTGTTTTTTGCTGGGTTTGTCATCTTCAGAGCCCTCAGATGAGTTCTGTGGGGGGGTGCGAGCCCCACAGCCCTTATTCTGGAGCTCTTTGGTCACATCATCCGTATCTTCTGAGTCCTTAGGAGCCCGATAGTTAGACACATGATCTACTCGGATAGTTCTTCCTTTGATCTAAGATAGACAGGATATGCTTCAGCAAAGACAGTCATCCTATTAAACTGCACGAACCCAGTTGCAGAAAGCCATGGTATGAACTACACCCATGACCTTCCTGCTATTCTAATTCTGGGGAAATCTCTAAAACAGACCTAACTGGTGTGTCACAGCACACACCTAGATATTAATTTGCTCAGCTCTCAGGACAGCCAGATGGGGGCTTGGGGCAGCTGGAGCCATGAGGCATTTGTACTAGGTAGCCTCCACAACTTACCCCAGGGTGATACTAACATCTTCAGGTTTTACATGTGCCATGAAATGAAAAAGACTGGGAAGTTCTGTCCACAAGCAGCAGAGGAAAGTGTGGTAATCTCAATGCACAAACAGTGAATTAGCCTCAATCCATAACATTAATTTATAATGAAATATACCTTGGCAGCTAGAAGAAATCTTGAAATTGAACCCAGTACTACAGTTGATTCCTCAACACAGCAATTAGGATGAGGCCAAGGTAGACCAATTGGGAGGGGGGAAGGAATCCAGAAAGACCATTGTCTTATTTTGTTTTTTCTTTTTTTCTAGCTATATTTAATCACTTGGTTAATTTAAGCAGTACTGAAAAGGCTGCTGTCTTTTTTCTTAAGCCCTCACACCTTGCTCCCCCCCACCCTCCCAAAACAACTGGCTCACACTGATACTTTCAATGTGAATCACAATCTCTAGGTGAGCAAAAAAAAAAATTAACCCCTCACTTAAAACAAAAACATTCAGGCAGATACTGATTTATTCTATAGGCAAAGCATCTGAAATTTGAAAAGTCTGGCTTTTATACTTCTAATACAAGAGCACATTTTTATTCTTACCTTGGGCCCAAGCAGCTCCTGTCATCTTTCCTATTCCCCATTTCAAAACATCTTGAAAACCTTCCTTTTATGGTGATTCCCTTTGACTGTTGGCTCTCTTAAAAAGCAAGCCTTGCCCTGGCCAGTGTGGCTCAGTTGGTTAGAGCATTGTCCTATAACCAAAAGGTTGTGGGTTCAATTCCCAGTCAGGGCACATACCCAGGTTGTGGTTTGATCCCCAGTCCAGTTGCATACAGGAGGCAACCAACCAATGTTTCTGTCTTACATCAATGTTCCTCCCTTCCCCTCTCTCTAGAAGCAATGAAAAATGTTCTCAGGTGAGGATTTTTTTAAAAAAGCAAGCCTGGAAACCTGTTCCACCCTGTTTTATAGTCTCCAACTGTTCCACACTGTGCAATCAGTGACAAACTCTCCAACTCAAGAGTCGCCTCCTGGCCTGAGATAATGCATGTTCATCTATAGTGCTTTACCTAAATGAGTGCAGGGACTCTGTGGAGCACAGATAAGCCTGACTTTACCCATTCCCTTTTCTTCGCCCAAGGTCTCACTGACAAGGGTTGGATTTATTGGGAACAGAGGAGAGAAAACTTCAGAATGAGTTATTTTTGTAGACTTTGTCATCGGATTTTAACTAGAGACTATCCGGGGCCCAGAACTGATTGCTAAGTCTGTGGAGACATATGACAGACATACAGAACTATCCTAGGTCATGAAGCCATGATAGAACCCTAAATCCCCTGACACAGGACACATGGAAGAGCAGTGTTTGCTAGTCTCTTTGTTCTCCAACAAACCAGAGATAAGAGTGGAATCTTAAGGATGAAAAGGTAAGAAATAGAGGCAGGGTAGCGGGGGTGGGAGGAGAGGAGGCATGGTTCCTAGGTTCCTAGAGAAACAGTTGTTAAGAGATGGGGGAAAGGAATAGGATGTAAGGTCATGAGCAATTAGAATTATTTCCTGGGATTATTTACTGGTCAGTATATCCCCACAATTCTACAACCCTCACAACATACTTGGCTGACCAGTACTGTACTTGAGCCTGTGGAGATTTAGGTGAAAAATGAAACCAAACTGCTATCTGATAAAAGTCTAGCCAAATCCTGCTTACTAAGAACACTCACCTTGATCCCATTAAAATTGTCCACGGCCAGAATTGTGCTCCTCTGGTCTTCATAGCAGAGGAAACAGAATCCTTTGGATTTCCCAGTCTTCTTGTCCCGTACCAGATTAATATTAACAATCTCCCCGTATCTATTTATTTTATAAAAGAGTAAAGACACTATTGGTTTAAAATGCAAAAACTTTCAGATTGGATGACAAAACAAAATTCAAATAATATAGTTTGCACAGGAAAAACATCTAAAACAAAATGATATAAAGATGGTTAAAAATAAAAAGTTAGACAAGTATATAGCAAGAATACCCAATTAAAATAAAAAATAAATTCAAGCCCCCCCAAAGGTCCTAAAACATAACAAAAGTGTAAGTTATGAAATTTTATTCATAAATTAACAAATAAAAGTTTAATTAAAAAACTAATAGAAATACAAACAGAAACTAAGTGAAAATTATGAGAGATTTTAACATATCACTTTATAACACAAAGTTGACAAAAATTAGGGCAGAGGAATTAATATAATTAACATATAATTATGTAACAGAAATACAAATAAACATACGATTAATACTGTAACAATTAAAGTGTTAACATATATTACTGTCAGACTAGTAGATATAGAGATATGTTTGAATCTTATAAAAAAGCAACACTTTCTTCTCAAGAATCTATGACACATGTATTAAAATTGACTACAGCATAGGTCTCAAAATAAACTTAGTACCTGAAACCTACTATCCTGGTTAACAAATGAATGAAAGAGAAAATGAAACATAATAAAGAAAAAGTCAGTGGCAAACTGTTTAGAAGATTATAAAAATGAAAATAATAATATATACCAAAAGTTATGGGATGCAGCTAAAACCATACCCAGGAAAATCTGTAACCTTAAAGAAGTATACTGTTAAAAAAGGAAAAATGAATATAAAAGTAGCAAATCTAAGGAAAGCAGATGAGAGTTAATAGAATTCTACCTTACTCCTTATCCAAAAATAAATTCCAGATAAGTTAAAGCATCACAAAATAAAAAATAAGCCATAAAAATCAAACGGGAATTGATGGATATATTATATAACATGATCACATACACACACCTGGGCCTGAAATCTAGCATCTTACTTAACAGAAATTACTAGAGATGATTCAACTAAGATCAGGAACTATGTAACACTATTTAACATTGTAGATATTAGCCAATGCAATTAGTAGAAAACAGATATAAGAAATGAAAACAGTAGTAAAACTATCTCTGTTTTAAGATCACAATAGCAGTAGTATAGAAAATCCAAGAGAATCAATGATAAGCAATGATAAAAACAAACAGTATAACAATTCAGTAAGGTGCCAGGATATGAAGTTAACAAAAATAAGTCATCCTCTTACACACAAGCAATTATCAGATTAGATCAATCAGATCAATATTAAAACATATAATCAATGGATAAAGCCTATATAAAGAATTTTTTAAACTGCTGAAAGATACAAACATACATTTAAACAAATATAAAGACATCCCTTGTTCTTGGATAGTATGAGTCAACATCATAAAGATATCAAAATCTTCCCCAAAGTTAATACTGAAATTTAATGTAATCCCAATTTTCAATACAAGTTGTGTTTTCCCCCTGGAGCTGGATAAGTTGATTCTACAGTTATTGTGGAAAAATTAACAGAATAGCTGGAAAAACTTTTAAAAAATAGGGAGGAGTAACTCTCCCACACTGAAAAGCTTCTATGATTAATTAGTGTGGTACTGGCACATGAAGAGACAGACAGACCAATAAAACAGAATAGGAAAGCAAGAAAGAGACTACTTAGGTATATATGGAAAAATAATATATGATAAGGATGATATCCCAATTTGTTTGGGGGGAAAATACAGGCATTTTGATAAATATTGTTGGGACAACTGGATAGCCATTTAGAAAAAAACGAAACAAGAAATTGGATCCATATCTCACACTATACATCAAAATAACTCTAAATGGATCAGAAAGTTCAATGTATAAAATTGAAACCATACAAGAACTAGACAACAACACAGATGGGTGGGTAGGAAGAAACACTTTCTAATTATGACTCAAAATCCAGAAGCAATTAAAAAGACCACATAAAATACCAGAGGGGGAGAATATAAAGTGACAGCATGGGGGAGTTTTTGGAACTGTTCTCCATCCTAATGGTGGGAATAATCACAAATCTTTCCTGTATTAAAACTCATAGGACTGTACACCTCCTAAAAAGTCCCTTTTACCATAAGATAATTTAAACATATGAACGAATATATAAAATAAAAATAATAATTCTGCATAGCATAAAATCACAGTAAGCAAGTCAGAAGACAAATGGCAAACTAGGGGAAAATATTATTTGCAATTTACTTCACAGACTAAGGATCAGAAAGCTATTCTTTTTCCTTTTGCTATAAAGGACATTATCAGGATAACTGGTAAAGTTGAATAAAGTCTATACATAAATATTACTATTGCATCAGTGTTGGTATCCTGAATTTGACCACTACATTGAGATTAAACCAGAGAATGTCCTTGTTTTAGGGAAAATACATATTGAAGAATTGAGAGATCAATGGGCATCAGGTCTGCAAGTGACTCTCAAATGGTTCAGAAAAAAAAATAATACTCGTCCATGGAGAGAAGTAACAATAAAGCAAACATGGTAAAATGCTAACATCTGGGATGCATACCATCAGGAATGCATACAAAGATGTAGGTAACACAATGAACATGGCAATATAATTTATAACAGCAAAATATTGAAAATTATGCCCAACATTTTTAAAAAGATAAAGAAGTACACCAAATTGTTAACAGTTTTCATTAAAGTACATTCTATTTTCTTCTTTATACCTTTTCTTTTCACCAAACTTTCTATAATGACTATACATACTTTGATAATCAGAAAACTTGCTACACCCTGCGTGCCATAGTACTCTGCCTGTACATGCTATCCAACTTCTCTGCAACAGTCCTCTGTTCCTGCAGGCTACACAACCCAAGGGCCAAGGCCCTCTGCTCTTGTGAGTTGCTGAAGCCCTCTGGCCCTATAAACTTTCTAATCACTCTGTGTAGCTCTAGGGTTATGCCCAGCCCCTCTTCTGCCAGCTGCCACTATCACTGTGAGCTGTCAAGTCCCCCTCCCACCCAGTGCTGCTGCTATCATCTCACAGAATGAAGACCATGAGGTTCTCCTATTTACTTGTGTTTCTCATCAGCCTGTGATTCTCAGCCTCTGGGTAAAGAGATCGGTTCTGCTCACCAACCTTATACTCATTTAGAAACAAAGAAAGCAAACTACTGCCTAAACCTTTTGCTTTTTTTCACCAGTTGCTTGGTGATTTGCCCCAATTCTACAAGGCCACAAAGGTTTGGGCCCAGAAGCACCCTGTCACCATGAGTTAGTTACCCCTAGTTTGTAGAAGTCTGAGGAAGATACATAGTATCTTCATGTGAGTTGCAATCTGTTTCAGTGTAGGCCCCCGCTGAATAATCCCCGGTGAAAAAGCAATAAAAATAGACCAAAATGCCCAAAACTGCCTCCCAAAACATCCAATTTCTTGGATTTTGCACATTGGGAGAATTCTAGAACCATGCCCTGTGACTGACCTAGACTAGAGTAGGAGCTCTGGCCCTCCCCATGCAGGCATGCCAGTCAGCCTAGAATTAAAATAAATGGCTTTTGTGATGTCACAAAAATGCATTATGGAAGCAAAATACTCTGGTAACACTGAAGGCAGGAAATGAACGGGGACTTACTGTGAGAACACACAGATGATGTCCCCTTCAGTCAGTTCATAAGGAAGTCCTCCTAGAAGGGAAAACCACATTTCAGTTCTACAAACACTTACCAAGTGTCTATAACATACCACGCACAAAGCCAGGCACTGAGAGTGCAAACAAGAATAAGCCACAGGACCTGCCCTCAGAGAACTAACAGTCTGATGCAATGACAGAAACATATATACACTGCAACAACAGTACAAACATGGGGTGACTGAATGGAAAGGTCCAAGTCACCACTACTAAACTAATCCTCCTCATACCTAAACTTCCATGGACAAAGCAGACTGTTTCCAGCACAAAATTCTCATCCCACAAACGTATCTTGACTCACTGGCTCTTTACTCATAAATTCACCAAGATCCAAAATCAGTTTAAATATGCAAATATTAACTCCACCTCACACAGACTAAGTATTTTATAAAGACAACTGTTAAGCGTTTCACAGAAAATAAGTTCACCTGCAAATGTTTTCTTCCTCACCTGTAAAGTGGGGATATGAATACTTACCTCACAGATTTGTTGTAAGAATTAAATAAAACAATGAATATAAAGTGTTTAGCACCATGACTGGTGCAATTGTCTCCTTGAATAAGCTGTCAAATTACTAGATGTGACACAAAGTGAATGTACAGATGGTACTATGACCATGGACAGAAGGCAGCAGCTAATCAGATGAGGAAAATGAATTCTGAAGGAAGGGGGACAATTAACAGTAATATGCGATACTGGTTAAGACCATGAGTTCTAGAATCCCATAGTTCTGGAAATTCCACTTACTAGCTATGTGACCTTAAAAAGTTCATTGACTTCTCAGTGCCTCAGTTTCCTCAGTTGTATGCGGGGGAAGGGGATGATGATAATGGTTTCAGACAAAGAAAGACAAACACCATATGATTTCACTTATATGTGGGATCTAAACAGCAAAATAAATGAACAAAAAAAAAAACACAGAAGCAGACTCATAGAGAATGGACTGATGGTTGTCAGAGTGAAGGGAAGTTGGGGGATGGGAGAAAAAGGTGAAGGGATTAAGAAGTACAAATTGGGCCCTGGCTGGTGTGGCTCAGTGGACTGAGTGCTGGGTCTGTGAACTAAAGGGTCACCAATTCAATTCCCAGTCAGGGCACATGCTTGGGTTCCCAGTCAGGGCACATGCTTGGGTTGCCAGTCAGGTCCCCAGTAGGGGGCGCCCAAGAGGCAACCACACATTCATATTTCCCTTCCTTCCCCTCTCTCTAAAAACAAATAAATAAAACCTTTAAAAAGTAACGAAGTACAAATTGGTAGTTACAAAACAGTCATGGGGATGTAAAGTACAGCATAGGGAATATAGTCAATGATATTGTAATAACTATGTACAGTGTTGGATGGGTAGCAGACTTAACCAGGTGATCACTTTTTAAGTTATATAAACGTCTAATGACTATGTTGTACACCTAAAACTAATACAATATTGTACGTCAACTGCAACTGCAAAATAAAAAGCTATAAAAATAACAGTCTGGGAAGCAAAGTGGCAAAATTCTTGGTACAGCGAATGGCAGACTGTAACTATGAGACCACTGATTTGGCAGGCAGAGCAAACTAGACATGAGGGAGAAAAGAGATGGAAAACAGATTTATGGGCAGACAACAGAAAGAAACAAAAGTGAACGATGAATGTCAGGAAGAATGAGCGGAAAAACTGAAATGTTACAAAGCAAGGCAGGAGAGAATGAGGAGCACTAGAAGAGAAAGATGTGAACCTCACCCAGGAAGATCCAGGCGCTGTCTTTGTACTCGGAGTGCCAGGACACCTCCTCCGCCACCCCGAGCTGGACCTCACGTTCATTCAGCTCATTGATCAGCTTCACTTTAGTTAAAGGGCTGCAGAGGGGGTGGAAGAGCGGGTAAGTATGTGCGGCCTGGCCTGGGGTAGGGAGAGCAAAACGAGGAGTCTAATTTTCTAGTCTTTGAGCCACTCCCGCCCCTCGGCCGGTTGGAGGCTCTACCACATCAACCCAGTGGGTCACTCCCAGCGGCCCACCCCTAACCGACCCCCACCGTCCCCACAGCTCACCACTGCCCCCCCTTAAAAGAAGCAGAGGCCTTACTTCATCTCCGCGGGTTCGCGCTCAGGAAGGTGAAATTCTCTATGGGCGTGGCTGCGGGGCGCATGCGTGGCCCTAGCGTGGCGCGCCCTCTAAACTCTGCGTAGCTCGCGCAGCGCCGGAAGTACTCAGCTGCTGCTAACGGCACCTTGGCTCTTTGCCACAGCCCCGCGGCCCAAAGGCACGACGCCTGCGCACTAGTGCAAAAGCGGCTTCATTCTACGGGCGGCGGGGTGGGGAAGGGATTAGCTCTTCCAATGAATTTTTTTCTGCTACCTCGCTACATTTCTCTGTGAAATGGGGCAAGGGTGTGAGCCTGGTCAACTATAAAACCCCCAGTTCCTGGACGACGCCTGGCAGTGATGCAGTTAACTCTAAATGTTTGCTGAATGAATGTTTGAAAAAAAGGCGCCTGACGTAACAACTTTACTTCTAGCCTTTCCTCCCAGTGTAGGTCCCCACTCAGACCAATTTCTCTCTCTCTCTCTCTCTCTCTCTCTCTCTCTCTCACACACACACACACACACACACACACACACTCAAAGCATCACTGTTCAGGAGTTACAGCAAAACTAAGGAAAGAAGATATGTGAAGCCCTGGCTGGCATACCTCAGTGGATTGAGCGCGGGCTGCGATCCGAAGTGTCGCAGGTTAGATTCCCAGTCAGGGCACATGCCTGGGTTGTAGGCCACAGCCCCCAGCAACCGCACATTGATGTTTCTCTCTCTCTCTTTCTCCCTTCCTTCCCTCTCCAAAAATAAATAAATAAAACATTTTTTTAAATAACATAATCCAATTGTTTCAAAAAAAAAAAAGATGTGAGAGGGTAAATATTTTCTGCTCCTCAATTCCAAAGCATAGGTAATGGGCCACTCAGCTTCTACAGGCTTACTCGAATACAGTTTTGTGTGAGGGTTGCTACACTCACCCTTTTCCATAGTCTCTCTCCCACTTAAGCAGAAGGCAGGAATTAATATTGTTGAGTTAATACCTCACACTTGAGTGGATAATGTTAGGTTATGTGCTAAGCTATTTGCATATATTGGCCCCTCAATCCTCACAATAACCCCATAAATTCCATAGTTACCATCACCATTTTATAGAGGGAGAAACTGAGGTTCAAAGGAGTTAATTAATTTGAAAGGTACTCCATCTCTACCCATAGGGTCTGATTGATCAGTCCTTACTGAGCATCTATATTTGTCCTTTACAGCAAGTCTGCAGACAGGAATATAAGGTTGGATTCTTGGCCCTCAAGGAGCTAATGATATTCTAGAAGAGACAAGATATATTTGCATGATAAACTTTATGCCAGAAATAATCAGTAAACCATAGAAGAGATGGTGGCATATAATGTGTGATTTAAGCCATATTGATGATTTGAATCCATCTTGCATGTGTCCACATCAATATCTGGTCTCAAACCATGTGTGGGCTAAAAGTGAAGGTCCAGAGCTATGTAGTTCTGTATAGGCCTAGCTCTAAGCCCTTCATAAAAACACTTTGATGATGATGGCAATGATGACAACTATACCCTCAACAACTCATCATGTACCTAATGTCCTTACAAGAAGCAGAACAAAGGCTTCATTCATTCTCTGCCCCTCCCCACTCTAACCCAGCTATTCATTAACTTTGTAGAATTATCTTAGCAATGAAAACTAAACAGTGACAGATTGCATATGGTTTTATCTACTACTAGGAATCTTAGGTTGCTTAGCTGTACAGTTGGAGTAGCCCCTGCAAAGTGGTAAATTAGGATGCAGCATTATCTGGTTGGATTCTTCAAGCCACTGTGAAATGATAGAATTGAGGCGACACCTGGGCCTTTCTCATCACAGTTCAAAAAGAAGCTGAAGCAAAAGAAAAGAGTAAGACCAATGAAAAGGGAAGACAATTTAGGTTGAGGGAAACATGAGAAGACTGCTACTATCCAGCTGGTGGGTTCAGCAGAGATTTTCAGAAGCTAGGAGAGCTCAAAACTGTCCCATTTCTCCTGGGACAACTCAATGGGTGTGAATGCAAATGTTAGAAAGTGGGAGGTTAAATGATCCCTAGAGATTTTCACAAGTGAGTGGAAAGGAGATGGAGGTCCAGAGGACCCTCTAAACTTAATGTCTGAGAAGAGGACCAGAGTTTGCCATCCAAGGTGGCTATTAGTGATCTTCGCCAATAACATTCATTTAGCACCCACTGTATGCAGAGCTCAGTTTGAGATTCTGCAGGTAATGCTAAGGAAGCCAAAGGCAGTCCCCACATTCCAGGAAAGGCTGTACAATGTGTCTAGCCAAATTAATCTCTTGACTTAACAGTCCTTCTGTTTCAAGTCATTATTGCATGCCTACTAACTTTTTCAGCACTCTCATAATTGCCCCAGCTCCTATTCTCCAGCCTTTCCTCCCACTGGTCCCCAACACAACTCTTCAATTTCAGCCAGACTCCACTTCTATTCATTCACTCAAGGGCCCCTTTCATTATTCAACCTAGATACCTCTGCTGAGAGAGCCCAATACCTGGTACCACTCTCTCACTGAATGAAACCTGCCCAAACTCCAAACTCCCATCAAGGCATCTCTCATGCAGGAAACCTTTCCTGACCTTGCCAGCCCACAGTGATTGTTCCCATTTCTGAACTCTGCAGCACATCAAAATTCTTTTGTTCTCCCCAGCCCCAGAAAGACTTGAAGATCCTAAAAAGTAAAAGCTCTGCATTTTTAATTGCTCAGCACTCAGACCTCAAATATTTTCCTGCACACATAGCAAGCAACCAATACACTTAGTGGTTAATGAAATTGAAAGTACACACAACTATGGTTACTTTTAGGGAAACAGATGATTCCAGGAAGAGAGGGGTTTTTCCTTTTTTCCCTTTTTATACTGTTAAAATTTTCTTACCTTTATCCAGATATTGCTTACATTTTTATTGCCATGTTATTTGGCAGAGAGATCATAACCTTTACATTCTCACTTTTGTCTTTCATTCATCCATTCAAATATCTGTTGAACAGTTATTATATGCTAGACACTGTTTTAGGTGCTGGGGTTATAACAGCAAACAAAGCAAGCAGAGTTCCTGTCCCCCTGGAGTTTACATTCTTGTTGAGAAAAAGGAAAATACGCATATAAATATATATCCAATGTTGATAAGTACTATGAAGAAAAAATAAAGCAGGGTAAGGGGATAGAGAGTAAGAGTGTTGCTATTTTTATAAAGGGCAATTGATCAAAGAAGGCTTCTTTGATAAAGTGACATGGAGGCAGAGACCTACAAGAAGATGGGGAGCAATTCATGTTGTACTTGGGAAAAGAGTGTTCCAGGCAGAGGGAACAGTAAGTGCAAAGGTCCTGATATGGGAGTCTATTTGAAAAACAAGAAAACCAGACTAGCCAGAGAGGAGCAGGCAAGGGAGAGAATGTCGAGAAAATTTTTATTTAACAAAATTTGATTTAGTGCCCACCATGTACCAGACACTGTTCTAGGTACTTTACACACATTAACTCATTTACTTCTCACAACAACCCTATGAGGTAGACACTATTATCCCCGTTTTTGAAGATGACACTGAGGCACAGAGAGATTAATTCATTTGCCCTAGGTCACTCAGCTGGTAAATGGTAGACTCAGAATTTGAACCCAGGTAGTGCAGCTCCAAAGTCTGTATCCTTAGCCACTATGCACAATATAGATGGGGATGAAGGGAGCAGATCAGGCAGGGCCATGTTGGGCAGACACTTTGGATTTTGTTTAATGTGAGGAGAGAATCCACCAAAGAATTTTATTCTGACTTACATTTTAGCAGGATCACCTTGGCCACAGACAGGAGGGGCAGGGAGAGCAAGCAGATGGTGGGGGGGATCTGGGATAGAAGCAGCAAGACTAGTTAGGAAGCTCTGCAATGATTCGGGCAAAAGATGATGGTACCTTGCCTCAGGATGACAGCAACGGAGATGGTGTTCCTCCTCTTTAAGCTAAAATACGTATTAAAATAAAAAAAGAATACTCATGAAACCAACATAAAGGCATATACTGTATTTGTGAGTGCTTAGGTGCTGGGCTAGATGCTGGAAATACTTCAGTGAACAAGACCATAAGACCCAGTCCCTGCCCTTGACCATCCCACAGTGTTGCCAGATAGTTACAAATATGAATAAATACAATACAGAGGGATGAGTGTCATAATGAAGGTATGAGTGAAATCCTCTTGGGACCAGATGAGGAATTCTTTAATTCTGACCATTGAGGGTTAGATGGAGCTGGAGGTAGAAAGCAGATTGTTGGAGGAAAGCTATAGAGGCAAGTGACAGTTGAATTGGGTCTTGAGGGCAGTCACCACGTAGATGGAAGACAGGGGATGGGTGCCATGCAGAGAGAGCATTTTGAGCAGAGGAACCCGCAGAAGAGCCTCCAGAGACAAAAGCATCAAAGTGTGAAAAGTGTATGGTATGACCAGATAATAGAATGGGGTAGGGCATCCCAAGAAAATGGAAGAGTTCAGGCCATTTAGTGAAGGGCCCTTATAGATGAAGCAAGAAATTCAGATTCCAGCCTGTAGGCACTGAGAAGTGATCATATGGTTCAATCATTCAGTCATTCAGCCAACCAACAAGGCAGCCAGATTGCTGAGAAACTGCTATATGCAGACACTGAATTAGGTGGTGAGAATACAAAGATGAACATGATCAGTCTCAAAGGAAAACATATATGTGAAAAATACAATCCAAGTATGCTCCCTTGATCCTGGGAATGCAATGGTCATTTTATTTTAGATCACCTTGGAATCAGTATAAAGGATGAACTGAAGGCACGCAAATCTTGATTTGGGGAGACCAGTTGACTGTGATGAGCAGGAACAAAGTCAACAAATTTCCATGCCATAACATATTGAGTAAAGCAGATGTGGGTAATGAGGAAACATTTAAGAATGACGCTTAGGTTTCTGGTTTGAGAGACTAGTCGGGTAGTGAAACTCTTTGCCAGAGTAAGAAAAGCAGGTAGGAAGACTGCTGTGGGGGAAAATGATGAACTCAGCTGGCAAATTGTTGAGTCAAAAATCCCTGAGGACCCCGGCTGGTGTGGCTCAATGAATTGAGTGCCAGCCTGTGAAAAAAGGGGTTGCTGATTCAATTCCCAGTCAGCGCACATGCCTGGGTTACAGGCTGCGTCCTCAGTGGGGGACAAGCAAGAGGCAATCAAACATTGATGTGATTAATCTCTCTTTCTTCCTCCCTTATCTGAAAATATCTTTTTAAAAAAATCTTTTAAAAAAGTCCCTGAGGAGACAACAAAGGAGACCAAGAAGGAGGAGGAAAGATAAGGATAAAGCAGCAGGAGAAAGTAAATTTGAGAACAGAGCAAGAAGTGACCAACATTGTCAAACACTGCAGAAAAGTGTTCTTGGTAAAAGCACCTTCAGTTTTCCAGTGTTTTCACTTACTTATTTCAGTTGATCCACAAACAATGTCACCATCACAATAGTGGACTCTAGAGGACCCGTAAATCTAACCAACATGCCATCCTGTACTTGCCTGTCATCACACTAAAGACTTTGGGATAATGCTATCTGATGGAAGCAAAATAGAAGCCTAAAAGGGTGGGTGTTGGCCACACTTCCCTTGAGTTGAAGAAAACTGATTAAATGTATTTATTTAAAGATCTGTTTCTTAATTGTAGGTTGCCTCGAGAAATAAAGGGAATAAGAAATGATGCATCGCGTTAACAGAGGATCTCTTCCAGAGATATCAACCTAAATTCATGATGCGTGTATATGAACATGTGCATTTTTATTTTATTTTTTCCTAAAATGTATTTATTTTTAAAATATTTTTATTGGTGTTCAAATACGGTTTTCTGCCTTTCCCCCCACCCCTCCCCATCATCCCAGCCCTCCCCCCTCCTTGCCCTGTTTCCGCTCCCCCTTGTTATTGTCCACGTGTCCTTTATAATTGTTCCTGCAAACCCTTCACCCCTACAATCCTCTCCCCTCTCCCCTCTGGTCACTGTCAGCCTGTTCTCAATTTCAATGTATTTGGTTATATTTTGCTTGCTTTGAACATGTGCATTTTTAGAAGATCCACAGTTAATATCAGATTCTAAAAAGGTTCCATTGTTCAGAAACAACAGCTAAGGACCACTGCCTTAGAGCATCTAAGGATTTTCTGTGAATACTGTCATCCACAGATAATTGAGAGCAGTTTGCAAAGCTTAGCTGGAAGCTGTTGCAGGAAAATGTGCATGAGTCATATGAACCAGATATTGACGAATTTGAAATACAGCTGTACCCCAGTGGGCTTCCCCCAGGATCAGCACCACTGCTTGCTCTCAGCAATGATATGTAGGTAGAATCTTGAATAGCTGGATAGAGAATTCCAAACTCTTGAGGAGGAATCCAAGTTTCTTTCAGGGGAAAGTATGCCTTCTGGAAGACACACAACAGATGTCCTCATACTATCTGGCTGTCATTTTTTACCCTTCCCCCCATGCCCAGGCCAAAGCACCACCTTTCCATACCTCAATCAGCACAAATTTCAGAATCTGCCAAAGTTTCTGATGTGATGACTTAAAAAGCAGAATCTAGTTCGGGAGAAGAAAGGGACAGAGAAGAGAAGAAATTGCTGTGCGAGTATATGGCTCTGGTCCAAGTGGATCCTACCTGTCATCACAAATCGCATTACCTCCAAATTCACAATGCAAAGTGCTCATTGGTATGCAAGCCTAAGTAGCATGCATGCGGAATTGAAATGAATAGAAGAAACAGACCCAGTGTGATGAGGAGCAGAGCTAGGCTGATGTAATTGGAGCTGAATGAGAAAGAATTTTTGAGGGATGATAGGAGCCTCTCTAGAGCAGGTGTTCCAAAATGGTCATCACAATTGTATCTAAGCAGATAAATACAGAGTAAATACTCGACAGGAGCCCTGGCTGGCATAGCTCAGTGGATTGAGCTTGGGCTGCGAACCAAGGTGTCGCAGGTTCGATTCCCAGTCGGGGTACATGCCTGGGTTGCAGGCCATGACCTCCAGCAACCGCACATGGATATTTCTCTCTCTCTCTCATCTCTCGCTCTCTTTCTTTCTCCCTTCCCTCTCTAAAAAATAAATACAATCTTTAAAAAAAAAATACTCGACAGGCTAATGACTAATGTCCCACCCCCTATTCTCCAAAAGATTCCTTACACAGTGAGCTTTTACCCTCCCCTCAGTCATTTTCACTATTCTGAGCCAGACATTTTCTGGGGTGTTCTGTTGCTGAGACAGGTCATAGGATGCCATATTGAGACCAAGATAAAGAAGCCAGTTACCAGGAGTGCCAGATAAAACACTGATCCAGGGAATGGGAGATACTCTGCATATTAGGGAAAGGAATGGGTGAGCCAAGGGGTAGAGAAGCCAGATAACTGAAACAGATCATTGTGAAGACAAGAGCAGATGGGTGGTCAGAGAGACCAGCTGAGGGGCGGGCAAAGCACTCAGAGATGAAGCACAGAGCAGGCTTGTCTCGGCTCAAGTCACAATGACATTGTATGTTGGCCTATAGCATTCTTCTTGTGCATGGTGGAGGTTAGCATCTCTTGAGAGGCTGAACACAGGTGCTCAAAGCTGTAGAATGATGCCACACATTTTTTCATTCTATTTCTGTTGAGCGGCTTACTTTTCGGAGAGACCAAGTTAGTAGCAAGTTAGAAGGATGTAGATTCTGAGGCTTGATAGAACTTAGGTTCAAATCCTAGTTCCACCATTTTCTAGCTATAAAACCTTGGGCAATTTAGTTGGCTTCAATTAATTTATTTGTGCATTGGTGATAATATCACCTCACATGGATGTTAGAATTAAATAATATCATGCACATAAAGTTTGTCTGATAAGAGGTAGGTATTACTAATTTAATAATAATTTCCCAGGTTCCAAATACCCCCAGCTATTGTTACAACCTCGCAAAGTGTTGCCCCCAAATCTTAACCCCAGCTCTTCCTCTCAGAAAAGTTGGAAATGGGTGTCTGAGAGATGGAGGGCTACAATATATGATTCAGGCTAAAATGACCCCCTCAGTGCATTCTTTCTTAAAGAATAGCCTTCAAGAAAGACTTTCCATAAAAAAAAAACAAGTATCAATTGATGTATATTTTTTACTCTCACCCTACCCCATTCCATAAGCCATGGGAATGAACCAAAAATGTGTTTGCCTCTTTACCCAACTCCTACTCTACAGGAGAAAGAAGGATTTCAATGTACTAGCCCAATAATATAAAGAAATGAATAGAGCAAAAAGGGTCTGAGCCCTGAGTGGCAAATGAAAAGGTTTTCCTACTCATCACGCTCCTCTGGCCTGCATGAAGGCATGGCTAAGATGCAACACAATCACAGCAACCCAGAAGTGCCTAGAAGGATCTTTCCTTTTGGAGGTCCTTCAGGTATATATAGATAGCTAGGTGGGAGCAAAGCCAGTCCAATGATTGCTTTCTCCTTGCAGATTGCCTGCCCTCTGCTGGGCTCCCTGGTCATTGGCATTTTGGCATCTCAGGCCTTCAAGGTGCTCTTTTCTGGTTAAGTAGAAACCTTTGTAGTATCGCAACCAAATGTTTCTTAGGCAGGAGGCACTGCCAAGCAGCAATATAACTAGGACCACGTTTTTTTAATATTAACCCTTTAGCTCAGTCTATTAGTTTCCTATTACTGCCGTAGCAAAATATCACAAACTTAGTGCTTAGAACAACACACAGTTATTAGCTTAGAGTTCTTAAGATCAAGAATGTGAACTCAGCTTCACTTGGCTAACAGCAAAGTACCAGCAGGCCTGGTTCCTACTGTAGGCTCTAGGGGAGAATTTGTTCCTTGCCTTTTCCAGCTTCTAGAGGCCACCTGCAATCTTTGGCTTGTGACCCCCTTCCTTGATCACTCTGAACTCTTGCTTCTGTCATCATATTCCCTAATACTGCTGATCTCCTGCCTTCTTCTTTATAAAGACCCTTGTGATTTGTATCATTGGGTCCACCCAGAAAATCCAGGATCACCTCCCCATTTTAAGAGCTTTAATCATAATTACAAAGGCCCTTTTGCTATATAAGGTAACATACTCACATATGAGTGTGTTAAGATTAAACATTTACATCTTTGTGGAGCATTATTCACCCAACCATACTCAGGCTTCCCTAATGTAAATAGCAAAATGACCATTGGACCAAGAGTGAAGATAACTGGATTCCATACCAGTTCTGCTACTCCTTCCTATTTGAGTAATTTTAGGCACATCCCTTTGCCTCTCCAAGCCTCAGCTTCTTTACTTGTAAACTGGGGATAATATCATCTACCTCACAAGGTGCTACTTGAATGTATGAAAAGCTTTTTCCAATCATAGTAACTAGCACAGAGTAAGCACTCAATAAACATGCTGGAAAAGGGATGTCAGCATGGGAAAAGACAGGATAAGCAGTTAGAAGGCCATAATAGTACTTCAGATAATGAAATGCAAAGTAAGAGAGCCAATAGCAAGAATGGAAAGCAGGAACAGGAAAACAAATGGAGAGGTATATATGAATCCATATTTATATATTTCCTTGGGCTTAGAATAAAAATGATTCTCATTTTCCACAATCACTGGACTTTAGCAACAACAATAACAACATAAAGGGCTTGTACTTAATCTCAGTTCAAGCACCTTTAAAAAAAAGCCCAAAGTATAAAAATGTCAACTTGAAGGTCACAGGTAGTAGGATGGGCAAAGGTACAGAAGCACATAACTGGCAAGAAAAGGAGACAACATGTAGTCTATGCTTGATATGAGATTTCGCAAACTCTTTCTGGCTGTCCCACACAAGCTGCTGGCCTGTGTGCCAATTTCCAACACCTACGGCTTACAAGCTATGAGATGTTGGGGAAATGAGTCATCTACTCTGTGTTCCTTGGTTTCCTCAACTGTAAAATTGAGGTATTAGTAGTGTTTGCCTTATGGAAATGTTGTGAGGATGAAAGGAGAATCCATGCTGTATATTTAGCACAGTGCTCAGTACTTATGGGCCCTATAAATGTTAGTTGGGATCGTTGCTACAAAAGGCTCAGATGCCCCAGAAAGCTAGGCCTCTTTCCTCAAAATGCCTCCCACTTCAAGGAGAAACTAAAGCCTCAAATAGGGATTCTTCCATCCCGTCTTGCCCTATCCTTTCTCCCTGTCCACACACACAGGTAAAAACAATATGAGCAAAAGCAAATATATAACTATGTATATTAATATATACACACATATAAATATACATACACAAATATATACATATATAAATATATATAGCTACATCACATAAATATACACATATATAAAAATATACATACAAATACATACATAAATATGAATATACACCACATTTTTGTGTGGTTTGGAAAAGACCTTTCCAAAATGGTGGCTAAGCTGGAATAGGGAGGGGGAGTTTTGAGGAGGCTTTTCCTTTGCAATTACTTGAATACACTCTCACTGGGAAACTATATCTAACAACTCAGAAGTATTCAAAGTAAATTGTGACAGTGACTCTTCACTTGCCCCACCAATCCTACCTCCCTCCTCAAAGTTATTCATTGTCTGTTAACAATCTCCTTTCTATGCATTTATACAAAAATATAGATGGGGTCTGGGGGTTTTATTTTAATAAATGAGCCCAGACTCTACATATTGATGTGTGACTTGATTTATCAACAATATAGCTACAAGGTCTCTGTGTCAAGATATATAAAGCTTATCCCATTTTTTCTTCACACAGCTGCATAATATTTCATAGTTATGGATGTAACAGTCTAGTCATTCAGGAAAAGATATTAAATGTCACTGCTGCTTTTGTCCTTGAACAAGATACAGCTTAACAGATGGATGGTCTACCATGAGAAATCAGGCACCATTTGCCTTGGATATCTTCCTAGAGCTCCTTTTCCAGGGGCCTGGCTCCAAAGGTGGGCTGTGTTGAAGCCTGGTGTGTCCTCCACTCCCATTCCAGCTGAAACCTCTGGTTATCAGTCCCATGCACTCAATGTAGATGAAGCACTCTTTTGTATCCTTGGTGACAACCCAGTATGACCAGCCTTTAATGCATTCATTATGGGCTAATTTGACCAGATAATAAACCCTCTCATCCTTTTCTTTTTATAAATATTTTATTTATCTATTTTTAGACAGGAGAAGGGAGAGAGAAAGACAGGGAGAGAAACATCAATTTCTCTCCCTGAGAAATTTCTCTCCCTGAGAGAGGGCATGCCTCTCACACGCCCCTACTGGGGACCTGGCCTGCAACCCAGGCATGTACCCTGACTGGGAATCCAACCAGCGACCCTTTGGTTCACAAGCCGGCACTCAATCCACTGAGCCACACCATCCAGGGCATAAACCCTGTCATCTTTTTTCTTCCTCAACTGCAGCCTGTTCATCTTGTCAACACTATATTCCAGAGACTCTGAGAGCCCTCAGCTCACTCCAGTGGGGCAGGACTGTAAGGACCTGCCACCAATCTCCCAGTAAGGAACCCCGTTCCCTATGGCCCCGACCTCATAGTATGGGCACACCCCTAGGATGCACACATGAGCCATGTGTTATTGTCAGAAAGGGGGTAGAAAAGACCAAGGTGGATAGAGAAGGTGGATATATAGCTAAGAAAGAAAGGAGGAAGCTGAAAGAGGGAAAAGACTCCAGGGGCCCATCAAAAACAGTTTGTGTAGGGACTGAAAGACAATTCAATGGAAATAATGATGTTTTGCACCACTGCAGGAATTTCATCTAAGACCCTGTAGACAAGTGACCATTCAGCCTTTGCTTGCATACTTCCAATGACAGGGATCTCACTAGTTTCCAAGGCTTCCTACATTAGTTTGAATCAGCTTATGGGATCCTGAGAGGACAAGACGAATAGGAAGTGTTTATGGCTAAAAAAAAAATAATAATAAATATCTAGGGCATGAGCAAAGGAAGAGCAAACTAAGAAGAGCATCTTTTGGGGGGTGGAGGGAGAAGAGACCTGGGCAGAAAAGAATACCAGTGTGGTAGGCAGAATAATGCCCCTCCTCAAAGATATGCACACCCTAATACCCAGAGCCTGTGAATGTTTTACTTTACATGGCAAAAGGTACATTGAAGATGTGATTAAATTAAAGGGTCTTGAGATGGGGAAGATATGGATTATGCGGGAAGATTCAATCTACTTACAAGAGTCCTTAAAGAGGGAGGCAGGAGAGTTAGAGTCAGAGAAGGAGATGTGACAAAAGAAGCAGAGGTCAAAGTGATGAAACATGAGTTAGGGAATGGAGGCAGCCTCTAAAAGTGAAAGAGGCAAGGAAGTTATTAAACTCCCTTAGAACCTCTTGAAGGAATGGAGCCCTGCCAGTACCTTGATTTGAGCCCTTTAGGTCCCAGTTTGGACCTCTGACCTTGAGAACCTGTATGAATGTGTGTTGTTTAAGATACAAAATTTGTGGGACAACTATAATAGCATAACCAATAAAATGTACTTTAAAAAAGATACTATGTTTGTGGTAGTTTGTTACAGCAGGAAAGAAAACTAATACAACCAGGCACCTGACAGTGAAAACATGGAAATGACAATTTTAATGTGTATAGAGATCACCTGGAAATATTGTTCAAATGGAAGCTCTGCTTCCATAGGTCTTCAGCAGGGCCTGAGATTCTATATTTCTACCACGTTCTCATGTCGTACCAATACCTGATCTGATAAACACTTTGATTAACAAGAGACTAGAAGACACACAATAAAAATGCCTATGCAACATTTTACAGTTTATGAAACCTTTTCATATCCATCATACCTCATTGTATCATCCCCACAACACTGTGATGTAGGTACTGTTATTCCCATGATACATATGAGGAAGCCAAAACTAAGTCAGAGAGGTGAAGTTGTTTATCCAAGCAAAATCACAGAGATGTTGGTTCAGTCCCCAGGTGTCCTGACTTCAGACACTGTCCTTTTGCCATTGGACAGTGGTTCTCACCTCTGCTCGAATATTTGAATCACCTGAAGTTTTAAAACTCCAGATGCATAGGTCATACCCCAGACTAATGACAGTAGAGTCTCTTGATGCGTGACCCAAATGTCAGTGTTTTTGGAATTGCCAAGTGATTTCACTACACAGCAGAGGTTAAGAAGCACATCACTAAAGTAGTGATTCTTAAAGCGAGGTCCCCAAACCAGCAGCATCAGCATCACCTGGGGACTGGTTAGAAATGCAGATGCTCAAGCCCACTGCAGACTTAATGTATCCAAAATTCTGGAGATGAGGTATTGGGGATTCTGATGCACTCTTAAGTTCGAGAATTGGCTTGAAAAGGGCCATCTTGACTACATGCATGGGGTCTAGGCTGGGGAAACAAAAGCATACCTTATATCCAGGTATAAAATTAGGCCAAGTGCCAAGCGACTGAAATCAGCCTTCTAATAGGTGTTACAAAAAACAGTTATTAGGCTGGCAACTGGAATACCAAGTCCCCACACCACAGCCTTTCTGATCCTTTATAAGAGAGACATCTGCCAAAGGCCCACTCATTCTGTTGAAACATCTGAATATATTTGCCTCCAACCCTGCACCTTGCTCCAGCCTGTCACTTAAAATAATCTTTCCCATTTGTGCTCTCACCTG
Organism: Phyllostomus discolor; assembly: GCF_004126475.2. NCBI lineage: Eukaryota > Metazoa > Chordata > Mammalia > Chiroptera > Phyllostomidae > Phyllostomus > Phyllostomus discolor. The sequence continues at coordinate 80,387,469 of NC_050198.1, read as the reverse complement.
AACTGAGTAAATAAGCTTTTAGCCACCCTTTCCTCTTGGTATCCAAGAAGAGAGCAGCAGGCAAAAGGTTAGTTCTAACGTACCGGAGCAAATGGATAGATATACAATCTAAAATAGGAGTGACCTACAGAGCTGACCTCCAAGCCCATCTCACCTGCTTCAATAACACCACCACCCTTTGTTGGCTAATGGAAAATTCCACAACCAAACATTAAAGCAGACTACTTTTCTAGAATGTAGTCTACCTCCTCTTCTCCTGTCCCAGAAATACCTCAGGTCTACAGGACCAAGAAAGGCAAGAGTGCATGATAAGGAAAGGCAAGGCTAGCAGCCACTACTCATGACCAGAAAAATGGCCTGACAGGGTGCAGAAAAATTCTCAATGAGTATATCCAACAGAAACAGATGCCTTAGACAGGGATGGGCTCTATTCTAAATGGAATGAAGGCTACTAACAATTCTCAGCTTTGTTTTTCCCACCCTTATAGGTTCTCAACTAATTGAGTTCTGAGGGATGAGGAAGAGGGGAACAGCAAACCCTCTTTCAGAGAATTAGGATCTGAAGAGTTAGGAAACAGTAACTGAGAATTGGTTATTAAGTAAATGCTTAATTAGGCTGAGGTTAGTTGTTAAGCTCATAGTTGAGGCTGAGGAAGAAGTGGAAATTAATATCCAGCTATGGCGGAAGAAAGAGTGTGGTTAGAGTCAATTACAGCTTCTGCCAGACAGGAGACCTGCTGAGTGCTCCAGTCCCTCCAAAGTCCATTAAGCATCGAGTGAAAGGAGAGAGAGCCTGGCGAGACAGTGTGCACTAGGTACTTGAGCGTTGTCTAGTAACTTGGTTGTTGGAGGGGGAGGGACTAGCTCAGGATCCAGGGGAGGTCTGCACGGAAATTGCTGCCTTCAGAGAGCTGAGGAGGCAAGAGGCTTAGGACTGAAAAAGAGAGGGTGAGTGAATATTAATAACCAGCAGGATCCCAGAGATGGCAAGCTGCCAGCCTGGACTGCCAGTGATGACCAGAACTGTGCTGCAGCTCTGAATTCACAGCTCCTTCTCTCCCAGCCCACAAGAATTTGAGTTGGAGAGCCAGCATGCTCTGGTAAGTGGAAATCCTGACACTTCCAGAGATGGAGTCATCTTTCTCATTTGGAGTGATCCTTGCTGTCCTGGCCTCCCTCATTATTGCTGCTAATGCACTAGTGGCCGTGGCTGTGCTGTTGTCGATCCACAAGAATGTTGGTGTCAATCTCTGCTTCACCTTGAATCTGGCTGTGGCTGACACCTTGCTTGGTGTGGCCATTTCTGGCATAGTCACAGACCAGCTCTCCAGCCCAGCTCAGCCCACACAGAAGACCCTGTGCAGTCTTCGGATGGCATTTGTCACTTCTTCTGCAGCTGCCTCTGTCCTCACCGTCATGCTGATTGCCTTTGACAGGTACCTTGCCATCAAGCAGCCCCTCCGCTACTTCCAGATCATGAACGGGCTCGTGGCTGGAGCCTGCCTTGCTGGGCTGTGGTTGGTGTCTTACCTCATTGGCTTCCTCCCACTTGGAATCCCTATGTTCCAGCAGACCACCTACCAGGGCCCCTGCAGCTTCTTTGCTGTGTTTCACCCACGCTTTGTGTTGACACTCTCCTGCATTGGCTTCTTCCCAGCCCTGCTCCTTTTTGTCTTCTTCTACTGTGACATGCTCAAGATTGCCTTCGTGCACAGCCAGCAGATCCGAAAGATGGAGCATGCTGGAGCCACGGCTGGAGCTTACCAGCCCCCACGGACTCCCAATGACTTCAAGGCTGTCCTCACTGTAGCTGTTCTCATCGGGAGCTTCACTCTATCCTGGACCCCATTTCTTATCACTGGCATTGTGCAGGTGGCCTGCCAGGAGTGCCATCTCTACATAGTGCTGGAACGGTACCTGTGGCTGCTTGGCGTGTGCAATTCCCTGCTCAACCCACTCATCTATGCCTATTGGCAGAAGGAGGTGCGGCAGCAGCTTTATCAGATGGCCCTGGGAGTGAAGAAGGGGCTTGCTTCATTACTTCTTCTCTTGGGCAGGGATGGTAGCCCAGAGGTGTCAAGGGAAACTTCCTGTCACATTGCCACTATCTCCCACCCACAGCTTGATGGCTAAGATGGTAAGGGCAAAGAAGTTCAAAGTGCCTTTTCCCTCCTCTCTCAGGGTCCCAAATAGTAGATCAGAAGGAACGAGAGGAATGAGAGCACTTATTTCAGGCAATGGACCACCCCTCATACCACCTCACCCCAGACTGAGAGGTAACTGATGCAGAGTGCTGACTTTCTTCTATAATGTTTCCTTATTTGCAAATCTCCACTCCACTTCTCTTGCAATGAGTCTGTTTCTCCTGTACAGGTATACTTACTTAAAGTAAGAAATGTACTACTATAAAGATGCTTAACAGTCAAACTCTATTTTTTAATACACTAGAGGAGCACCATTCAATAGAAATATAATGCAAGCCAGGTTTAAATGTTCTAGTAGCCACGTTGAAAGGATAAAAAAAGAAGAAACAGGTGAAACTAATGTTAATGCTTCATTTAACCCAATATATCCAAACACTATTTCAATGTAATCAATATAAAAAAACTATTACATTATTTTTTCATGCTAAATCTTTGAAGTTTGGTGTGTATTTTACTCTTACAGAACATCTCAATTCAAACCAGCCATATTTCAAATGCTCAATAGCCACATGTGGCTAGTGGCTACTGTATTAAACAACAGAGTACTGGAGAAATGAAGTTCTGTTGTTTTTAACTGTTTACTATAGTGATTGTTTTGGTAAAGCAAAAAGTCCTGTCCCCTGATGCAAATCAGACATTTTAAGTAGTGAGTTTGTATAAAATTTAGGAACCTGTATTAGATTCTAAAGCATGTCTTTCCCCATACTTCATGGTGTTCAAAACAGTGTTTCTTTGGGAAATAGCCTATCTTGTGATTTTTTTTTCTATTAAACCTACCAATCCACCACCTTTCTAACCCTGTAATGCCCCTTTCCCTCAGTTGGCCTCTTACTTCACTTGTAGCTACTTGATGATGACAATGCTGAACCACAAATTCTGAAACACTGGGAGGGAAAGGAGAGGAAAGGGGGTAGATACCAAGGAGAGAACTACCAAGCTCTCCACACTGGGCCCACTTTGCTCCTTAGAGCATGACCTTCTTCCGTTTACTCCCAAACTTTCATTTTCCTAAGAAACCTGATCATATAAGATGTTTCCAAAATGGCTCAGGAGATCAGCTAAGGAGCAGATGCCTCTTTCTGCTCTCTGTGGGTACAGAAAATGACTGTTGGCATCTGGGAATTATGCTCAGGCTCTCTCTGGGAAACCTAGAAGCAAAAATTCAAGAACAGAGTGGGGAAGAAGCCCAGGAACTATGCTCAGCCTTCCTGAGCTTCCCTGTAACCCTTTCCTCAACCTCCTGGTCTCCACAGTGAATTCCTAGAATGTTTGTCTCTTAAGACCCTAAACTAGATCATCTCCCTAGAAAGCTGAATGAAGAGGGCAAGAAACCTCAAAAGTATGGATTAATTTGTCTAGGATTTGGTGCCAAACCACCTTGGATGGTTAACCACTCTGTATCTCTAAAATGATGGCCTGAGAATACATTTGAGTCCAATGTGTAATTTCCAGCGACCCTCGAAAGTTTTCATTCAGATCTCAAACTGTGACGTTCAGGAGCTGGATGGAATCTAGCATTATCCCTCTCAAAAGGATGGCACCATACCATAACACTTTGCACTTGGGTTTTAATCCCCCCTCAACCTTAGATGAACTCCTAGTTTGTTTTCCCTAAATTGTTCAAAGGTTAATGATCATCCCTTTCAATTGCTATACTCTCAAAAATTTCCTCCCATCCTCATCCTCTACCTTCAGCACAAATTATCTGTTTATAATTTATTCTATTTTTTAAAGATTTTATTTATTTATTTTTAGAGAGAGGGGAAGGGAGAAAGAGAGGGAGAGAAACATCAATGTGTGGTTGCCTCCCATGTACCCCTTACTGGGGACCTGGCCTGCAACCCAGGCATGTGCCCTGACTGGGAATCAAAACAGTGACCCTTTGGTTTGCAGGCTGGCATTCAATCCATTGAGCCACACCAGACAGGGCTCACTAATTTATTCTAATATATAAACCCTCCTTTGGCAGATCTTTTTTCAGTGGCTTTGCTTACCCCTCTGGCCCAGAGGAGGACTGTGCTTGCCTTCACCATAGTAGGTTTTGTGTTCCTTGACAACAGGATAACTTTTTCACTGTCAAGGGGATGATGGAAGCCAATATGATTTGAAATGTTGAGTACCCAGCAAGGACAAGTTATGCCAGAAATAAGGCACACTCTTGGATCGGGTTATGAATTACTGGGAACTAGGTAAAACAAAAACAGTAACTGGGTTTTTGGACAAAATTGAAAGCTGCCTCCAGTGAGTGCCCTTCTTATTGGTAGTTCAAGGCTTAATTTCCTGGCTTTAATGCAAAGAATTTATCTTGCCAAGGTAACACAAGCAAAGTATAATGGAAATTAGTTAATTATAGGGTAAAGGCAGGATCTGAGGGGAGGCTAGGTGATTATTGTGTTATTAGGCTCAGTCTGAGAAACCCTGCTATCCCTGGGAGTAAGTATGTGCAGTGGAAAAATCATTGGCTTTGAAGTCCAACAGGCCAATGTTCAAATTATGACTCAGTCATTTAAATTCTCAAAGCTGTAGTTTCCTCATTTGTAAGATTGGGGTAATAATGTCTGCCTTCTATGGTTATAGTGAGGACTAACTTCAATAATGTATGTGGGAAATGCCTAGTAAACAACAGCACATTGTTAGTGCTCAGAAAATGTTCTCTCTCTTCCTTAAAAATCCAGAATAAAACATCAAACTGGCCAATTTAAGGGTGCCCATCATATCTGTAGATGTTATGACCTCCAGGACAAGGATAATTAGGCTCTGAACTGTGAATTCCTCAACCCTTGAATAGGGTTTATTAAAATGAGTGATGAGAGATGACTCAGGTTGAGAAACACAAAGAGTAAAATCTAATATTTTAGCAGGATCAAGGCAGAGCAGATACAAGCAAGGAACTATTATCATACACTTGGGCTTTGGGGTAACTGAACTTAAAAACACTGCATATAAAAACCCACCATGAGCAGAGATACAGAATGCTATGAAAAAGTCTAGTGGCTTTCTTTGACACAGCCTCCTTCACAGATAAGGGAATGCACTTGGAGAAGAAACATTTGGATTTCATTCATGCGCCCAATGTTGTCTCTGGATAGACTTGAAAAAAGCCAGATCCTGTTCAGCAATTTGATCAAACTAGCCAAAAGATATTAAGATCTTGTAGGATAGAATGTAGGTCAATTGGTCCCATGTATAATTTCCATAAACAGCTTATTGTGAATTTGTTATGAAAATTGTGATGACTAAGTTTTATATTGATTCCTCAGGTAGCTAACATTATACATAGCACAACTCAATTTCAGGGGACTACTCTCAAGAACATTAAGAACACACAGCACTCAGAACATGTCCAGGGGCATTTTGAGTGGTCTCACAAGTGTTAGAGGCAGGTTTCCCTGATCCAACAACACTGACCTGCTTGTCCACATAACCAGTAAGCCCATCTCTGAGAGCTGGCCAGCCAGAGTTAGTCTTGGGAGATCTTTTCCCTACATGGAGAAATGATCATGGTTCAAATGGGAAATGAACTCATGACTTTTATTTCATTCTTACTTAGTAACTGGCAAAACTGAATAGAAACCAGTGAAATCAGCAGGCATCAGGGATACTTCATGGACACAGATATAAGAAGAGGAAAAATGGTGTTGATAGCTGAGCAACAAGAGCAACAATGGACCTAAGGCCAGACCACAACTCCTAGGCTGCCATCAGCCACTCACTTATTTTGTGACTCATTCAGTACCTTCCATGTCATCCTTCAAACAGCTGACTGATCTGGAATTTCCTCTTGTTAATTAAAAAATCTTCATTTTTTATTTCTGCAGTTATATAAACTCAATGATGGTGCCTACAGGTGTCAACTGCCAATCATTCATTCATCTGTCTATCCATCTGTCTGTCTACCCCACAAACATTCATTCAGAGTGAGGTATTAAAATTGCCCCAGCTTTCCTGGGATGTTAGAGATATATATTGATGCATATATAATTGTAATAATTCTTTTCTGATTATAAAAGCAATTTTTGCATATTTTAGAAATTTTTGAAAATACATAACCTATAATTGCATCATCCAGAGATGATCACTGTTATTATCCTTCATCTGTTTTATTCACTTAACATTATATTGTATATTTTTTCTGTCAGTAAGTTTTCTTCAAAAATATGTCTTGTAAAGGTTGCATGTTCTTTTTCAGGATGAGCATATAATATTTTAACCATTTTCTTATAGTTGTACCTTTATTTTATTTCCAATTTCTCACTGTTATAATAGCACTATAGATACCTTTGTGTATAAATATTTGACATGTCTGTTTAATTCCTTAGGATAAGCAGTATTACTAGGTCAAAGAGCATTAAACATTTAAAAGAATTCTGGTTCATGTTTTTGCTGGCATTTCTTGAAGTGTAATGTTTCCCTAAGGTATCTGCTAAGAAAAGTCAAAACGAGCCATAAACAAACAGACTATACTGATGAATATCTCAAAGAAATAAAATTGCATGATTTTCTGAAAGTATAAACCATAAAGAGGGGTTTACCCAGTTGTTTTTCAGAAAAGAAAACCTATTGATATGTCCTACTGCTAGAGTTAATCTGCAAATTTAGAAATCTGGACTAACAGGGCACAGCACTTTAAGAACAACCCTCACAGTACAACTAGATAATCAACCCAGCATTGTGCAATATTCAGGTATTGATTTAAATGTATTTTCACTCTTAAAATTTTCTGAGGTAGTTGCTTTGTGCAATACCATAAAATGCTAAGGCATGAGAATATGAAAACATGATCAAATGGAGCCAGGAGACAGGTCTTGATCCAGTTGAGCCTTGAAGCTGTAGTCTCACAGCCTTGCAGAGAGGGAATGGTGTGCTCCACCTAATGGATCAACTGTAGCAGGGTAAAGTGCATGAGAGCTTAACGTGCTACTACTACCCAGCCATATGTTCACTGGGTTTATAAGCTGTTGGGACCATAATCAGCCACTGGGCTCAAAGAGCCCTCTCATGAGGAATCATAGAAACAAGCAGTGCAACTGCTAAGGGTCTCAGAGTCTGTTTCAATGCACAAAGCAGCTTCTGGTTTTGGTTTTTGTTTTTTTCCAAAACATTTTCTATACAATGGGACAGGCAGAATTCATTTACTCCAGAGCACTGGAGGGACTAAAATCATGTAAAACCAAGAGCCTGAAGCGGTGGGGGGGATCTCTTTTATTTGTTTAGGTTTGTTTGTATTTGGTGTATGTCACCCAACAGCCCTGTGATTGAATCATATTTCCCACTTACTATAATAAATCCACATCAGTTCCAGTTCTTTCTCAACTGTGTTGACATTAGGCACTAAAAAGCTGATAAACACACTGAGATAACACAGTCATTGGCCCAGTAAAATGCCACGCTGTCTTACAAAACTGTTCATTGTGCTTTTTATCGCTCATAATATTTTTGCAGATTTGCCCACTGGGCCATTTAACAAATACTAAAGCGCTTCCTATAGAAAAGCAAACTGGTGTCATATTATCTCAGAGGAGGTTTAAAAAGTGAGAAAACTGAACCAAGAAATCATTGCTGAATGGCAAGAGGTTATTTTAAATGTGAAAAAGACTTACAATGCAAAATTCCAACTACTAAAGTATCTAAGATTATCAGATCCCTTAGTAGTCTTATATACTGATATGTTAAATTGGTTTCCTTATTTACTAAATAAATGGGACAGACAAGGATGCATGAAGAGTGTTTAGAGTTAGTTAGGCACAGCCCAAAATACAACTGAATTTTGATGCTGTCACACTGAAGAAAATAAGTATCCTTTACTGAAACCCTAGGAATTAAGATGAATACAAAGTGGTCATTCTGAGAAAATATGAATATATTTGTTTTTTTAAAAAGCAACATTACTTTAACTTACATGTAACATCCTGACTGGCTAGGCTAACAAAAATATTATCCCTTATATGATATACTTTATTGAATAGAAAAAAGTATTTATAATCAGGTTCATAATAGTTTAATCATTCCTCCCATAAATTTATAAGACTAACAATACACTTCTTTGCACTGGATGCGAGAGGGCGAGAAGCCTAGCCCCGTGTTCACATCATTCAATTTCAAACTAGAGGCATCTGTATCAATAATTCCAAGTTCTTTAATAAATAGTAAAACACACAAGAACAAGGTCCTATGTATGTTGGACTAGTGATGAAGGAGGTCCTGGAGAAGAAAGACCAACAAAGGAAAGAGAGGGAAAGCAGTAGAAAGTGGAGAATAAAAGTTCTACATTTTACAGTCACATGTCTCCAGGAAAATAGTTGAAGAGCAGTATTACAGTTAAGTGTCAGAGAGTGACCAACCACAACAACTACTGACCTTCTTTCTCCCAGGGTGCTATAAAGATAGGGGAATTAATGAAATCAATATTCTTTACTGCTCACCTGCCATAAACTTTAAGTAAGCCTGGACAAGGCTGAGTCAGTACACCTCTAGCATAGTGATTACAAGCATGGGCTCATGAACCAGACTGCCCAGGTTAGAATCTTAGTTCTGCTATTTCCTAGTAACAAAAGTATTTTACTTTTCTGTACCTCAGTTTCTCATTGAAAAATAAGAATAGTACCTACCTCATAGGGTGGTTGGAAAAATGTAAACAGAATTTTAGAAACACAATATACTTATAACAGTATCTGGCACATAATAAAGCCATATTAAGTGCCAGTTGTTATCATCATCATCATCATCATCATCATTACATTGTATCATGCTCTAGCCTCTCAAATTAAAAAAACATGATTAAAGAAAGAAAAAATAAAAATAATGAAAACTTTTTCATCATATAGCCTACAGACTTTGATCATTATTTTATCCCTTTAAACCCAGGGGTTTCTGAGATCAGAAATCTCAGTCATTTGATCTTCAGGTCTCTGGTAACATAAGGGATTTGCTTATTCCAAAGGAAAAAATATCCATGTAATCATCTGGAGTTAATATGAATCAATCTGTATTTTGTTATCATGCAGCTTCATTGAAATTCCTCACTAGCCATCCCAATCACATGCTAGTCTTTAAAAAAAAAGCTTGCTTGAGATATAATTTACACACCATAATGATTATCTATTTAAAGCATACAATTTAATGTTTATTAGTATATTTACAGAGTTACACAACCATCACCATAACCTAATTTTAGAACATTGTCATCCCAAAATGAAATTTTATACCCATTTCCAGTCCCATCCATCCCTCTTGCAAGCCATAGGCAACCACTAATTTATTTTCTATCTTTATGGATTTTCCTATTCTGGATATTTAATTTAACTGGGATGATATCATATGTGTTTTTTTGTGTTTGACTTCTTGCATTTATAATGCTTTCAAGATTAATCCATTTTGTAGCACATATCAGCAGTTCATACCTCTATGGCTGAATAATACTCCATTGTATGGATAAACCACTAATGTGTTTATCCATCCATCAGGTGATGGACATCTGGGTTGTTTCTTCCTTTTCATTTTCATTTCTCTCTTACAACCCAAATCCTATCCTTTAGCAAGTCATTATTTGCTATTCTCCAAAATATAGGTATTCCAACCACTTCTCACAGCCTCTACTGCTACTACCATCATCCAAGCCACCATCACTTCTTGCTTGTATCATCACATTAGACTCCAGGTACATGCTCACCTCAGGGCCTTTGCATTTACTTTAAACCTAGATTGGCTTTTATCTCATCTCCTATAGACTGCAATCAAATTTGGCTTTCTCAATGTACAACCTTGCCCCAATATTCCCCATTCCTCTTCCTTGCTTTATTTTTCTACAAAGCATCTATCACCCTCCAATATATATGTTTACTCATTAATCTTTTATTATATCTCCCTTCTACACAGAGTAAGCTCCATGAGACAGAGACAGATGTTGAATAAATAAATAGTTAAAAAGATTAGGTGCACTTCCCCAAGCACTTTTATTTTCCCTTAAAAACCTGTTCTTAGCCCTGGCTGGCATAGCTCAGTGGATTGAGCGTGGGCTGCAAACCAAAGTGTCACAGGTTCAATTCCCAGTCAGGGTACATGCCTGGGTTGCAGGCCATGACCCTCAGCAACTGTACATTGATGTTTCTCTCCCTCTCTCTCTCTCTCTCTCCCTCCGTTCCCTCTCTAAAAATACATAAATAAAATCTTTAAAAAGAAAACAAAAACAAAAACCTGTTCTTTATCTACCATTATCAATAATCCATTATCAATAATTCAAAATTTAATTTCATTCCATTTAAATCCCATAGTATTTGCTGAACCCTTGCTATATTTTAGGCATTTTATCAGCTCTTTGGATATTGATCAATTCACTTAATCATTTAACAAATATTTATTAAGTAATGTAACTGTGCTATGCACTGAGAACACAGCAATAAACAAAATCAACAGAATCCCTATTTTATAAAGCTTACAGGCTAATGGGAGATAGAGATATTAATCAAATAATCATACAAATATATAGTTATAAATATATAGTATAAGAAATTATAATGAGCATTGGCTGGGTTGCTCAGTTGGTTGGAGCATTGTCCCATACACCAAAAGCCTGCAGGTTTGATCCTGAGTCAGGGCACATACCTAGGTTGCAGGTTCCATCCCGTCGGGGCACATACAAGAGGCAACTGATTGATGTTTTGCACATCTCTCTCTCTCTCTCTCTCGTTCTCTCTCTCTCTCTCTCTCTCTCTCTCTCTCTCTCTCTCTCTCTCTCTCTCTCTCCCCCTCCCTCCCTCCCTCCCTCCATTCTCTAAAATCAATAAGCATATCTTCAGGTGAGAATTAGGGAAGAAAGGAAATTATGAGGAAAGTTCTTTAGATTGGTGACGAGAAAATCAATGGAAAATTTCCCTGAAGAAATTACATTTACCTGGAGGTAAATGAAACCCAATTGCCAACATATATAAACCGTTTAAGAAACTACCTTTCACTCTATACCAGCAATTTTCAGCCTTTTTCATCTAGTGGCACACATAAACTAATTATAAAAACTCTGCAGCACACAAAAAATATATGCTTTTGCTGATCTGACAAAACCCAGGTATAATTTTGATTCATTCACACCAGACAGCTATTGTTGTGTTGGCTGTTGTCATTTCTTTATTTAACACTCTAGGGAAAAGAGGTCAGTGGCCCTAACTAGTCAGGTATTACGTGTTTTTTTTTTTTTTAATGAACATCTATTTTTTATTAGTAAGCATATATATTTTTAATTTTTAATATATTTTATTGATTATGCTATTACAGTTGTCCCATTACCGCCCCTTCATTCCCCTCCACCCTGCACACCTTCTCTCACCCACATTCCCCCACTTTAGTTCACGTCCATGTGTCATAAGTGCTTTAGCTTCTACATTTCCCATACTACTTTTGCCCTCCCCCTGTCTATTTTCTATCTACCATCTATGCTACTTATTCTCTGTACCTTTTCCCCCTCTCTCCTCCTCCCACTTCCCTGTTGCTAACCCTCCATGTGATCTCCATCTGGGGTTCTGTTCCTATTCTAGTTGTTTGCTTAGTTTCTTTTTTATTTTGTTTTAGGTGTGGTTGTTAGTAATTGTGAGTTTGCTGTCATTTTACTATACATGTTTTTTTTTATCTTCTTTTTCTTAGATAAGTCCCTTTAATGTTTCATAAAATAAGGGCTTGGTGATGATGAACTCCTTTAACTTGACCTTATCTGAGAAGCACTTTATCTGCCCTTCCATTCTAAATGAAAGCTTTGCTGGATAGAGCAATCTGGGATGTAGGTCCTTGCCTTTCATGACTTGGAATACTTCTTTCCAGCACCTTCTTGCCTGCAAAGTCTCTTTTGAGAAATCAGCTGACAGTCTGATGGGAACTCCTTTGTAGGTCACTGTCTCCTTATCTCTGGCTGCTTCTAGGATTCCCTCCTTCATTTTTACCTTGGCTAATGTAATTATGATGTGCCTTGGTGTGTTCCCTCTTGGGTCCAACTTCTTTGGGACTCTCTGAGCTTCCTGGACTTCGGGGAAGTCTATTTCCTTTGCCAGAATGGGGAAATTCTCCTTTATTATTTGTTCAAATAACTTTTCCACTTGTTGTTCTTCCTCTTCTCCTTCTGGTATCCCTATAATTTGGATGTTGGATCGTTTAAAGATGTCCTGGAGGTTCCTAAGCCTCTCCTCATTTTTTTTTGAATTCTTATTTCTTCATGCTTTTCTGATTGTATGTTTTCTTCCTTCTGGTCCACCCCATTGATGTGAGGCCCAGCTTTCATTCCATCACTATTGGTTCCCTGTGCATTTTTCTTCATTTCACTTATTATAGCCTTCATTTTCTCATCTAATTTGTGACCAAAATCACCCAATTCTGTGAGCATCCTGATCACCAGTGCTTTGAACTGTGCATCTGATAGGTTGGCTATCTCTTGGTCACTTAAAAGTACTGATTGTGAGGATTTCACATCTGTTTTTTTTTCCCCTTTGGTCTGGTTGCACCTGTTATGTATGAGGGGCAGAGCCTTAGGTGTTCACTAGGGTGGGGCACCCCAGTCACTGGGTTGTGACATTGTATGTGGGGTCAGGGTCCGAGAGGGAACAATGGTGCTTGCTCCGCTCTCCGTCAGACCTCAGTCCCTTCTGCCACTTCCCCCGAAAAAACTGGGCCCCTCTGGTGCCAATTCCCATGTGGGTGGGCTTGTGCACCCCGTGGGACTTTCCAGGGACCTCTCCAGTGAGGCTGGGAGTCTCTCCCTGCACCTCAACACCCACAGATGTTTTAATCAGTGCCCTAAGCTCTATATCCCAGCACTGTGATCCTTGGTTGTGCGCATATGCCTTGCTTCACAATTGCTGCCTCACTGGGTCTGCCAGCTGTCTCTTGCACGCTCAGGGTCCACCCCTTGAGGTCTTGAACACCCTGGAGGCCTTACACACCCGGTCCCAATGCTCTCTGCTCTCTGCATGGCAAAGGCGCCCGGCTGCCCCACTCCACCCCTCCTACCGGTCTGGATGAATGGATCTATTTTAACGTCTTGGTTATCCGACTTCCTTACAGTTCAATTTTCTGTCAGTTCTGGTTGTTATTCTGTTTCTAAATTATTGTTGTCCCTATCTTGGTTGTGTGAGGAGGTACAGTGTGTCTACCTATGCCTCCATCTTGGCCGGAAGTCCCCTTAATTTTTATTTTAATTGTTCCAGTATAATTTTCTGTCTTTTACTCCCCTCCCAGTGCCCCCAGCTCTCCCTACCTCTCTCCCATTTCCACCCCCCTTTGTTTTTGTCATGTCTTTTATACTTGTTCCTGTAAACCCTAGTAAGCATATATTTTAAACCTAAAATGCACATATATTTTCTTAAATTTTTTTATTGTTGTTCAAGTAGTTGTCTCCATTTTTACCCCACCATGCTCCCCACTCCACTCACCCCCACCTCCCACCCTCGAGCCTGCCCCCCTTTGACTTTGTCCATGTGTCCTTCATACATGTTCTTTGATGCCCTCCCATTATCCCTCTTCCACCTCTTCTCTGGTCATTGTCAGATTTTTCTGCATGTTTTTAAAATTCTTGTGGCACATTAGTATGACTTACAGCACACTGGTTGAAAATTGCTGGCCTATACTATTGCAAAAACATGACTTCCTTTTTATTAATCTATTTTGGAATAAGCTAGGTATCTGACTGGTGTAGTAGTCTTTATTTTTAATTACAATTTATATTCAATATTGTTTGACTAGTATGTAGTCTTCAAATAAATATAAACAATGAGATACCTATAAGAGTACCCAAAATCCCAAACACTGACAATTCCAAAAATTAGCAAGGATGTAGAGAAACAAAAACTCTCATGCATTGCTGGTGAGAATGCAAAATGGTATGGCCACTTTGGAAGACATTTTGGAACTTTCTTATAAAACTAAATTTATTCTTATAATAGCATCCAGCAATTGTACTCTTTGGTATTTACCCAAATGAGCTGAAAACATGTTCACACACACAAAAAGCTACACATGAATATTTATAGCAGCTTTATTCATAATTGCCAAAACTTTGAAACAACCAAGACATCCTTCAGGAGATGAATGAATATACTATAATGTATCCAAAAGCGGGAAAAAAAAAAGAAAATGAGATATACAGCCACAAACAGCTGTGGAGGAACCTTATGTGCATACTACTAAGTGAAAGGAGCCAATCTGAAAAGATGTCATACTGAGTGATTCTGACTATATGACACTCTGGAAAAGGCAAGCCATAGAGACAGGAAAAGGATCAATAGATTTCAGTGATTATGGGTTGGGAGAAGAATAAGTAGGCAGAGCACAGAGGATTATCAGGACAGTGAAACTATTCTGTATGATACTATGATGGTAGATAACATGTCGTTACACATTTCGCAAAACCCACAGATGTGTAACACCAAGAGGGAACCCTAATTAATGTAAATGATAGACTTGGGGTGAAAATGATGTGCCAATGTAAGTTGTAACAAATGAATCACTCTGGTGATGAATTTTGATGGGGGGAAGCTGGACACATGTGCGAATTAATAGGGAGTATACGGGAAATCTCTGTACCTTCTGCACAATTTTGTTGTGAACCTAAAACATCTCTTAAAAAGGTCTATTAAAATTAATTTTCAAAAGGTAGTACTTTAGACTGATAGTTCAGAAGCCACTGTGGGGTGGTAGAATGAGACAAAGAAACCCGAAAACTATGTGCTAGTCTCAAACCTGCCACAGTCTGGCTATGTGACTTAGAACAAATTTTCTTAGTTTATCTAGACCCTATTTTGTCTACCTCTACATAAAGGGGAATAGATTTCAGTATGCCCTAACCTTTTTAGGGTCGTCTGTTCCATTTACCCTCCACATTAGGGTTATCTTCCTAAAAAAAACAAAAGCTGGTTATATTATTTCCCTATTGTAAACTTCCTTAGTCTGCCCCATCTCTCAGGATAAAAGTCAAACTTTCCTTGGGCATATAGAGACTCTTCATAATTTGACCCTTTTGCCACACTATTCTTATTTCCTTTCATTCTAGCCCATATTTCTTTACAAGTACTTCTCAAAGTATAATCTAAGGTTCACCTGCATTGACTGCCTATAACAAAAGCAAAATGCCTTTGACCCAAGTAAGGTTAGGTTCTCAGATGATGGGACACAAGGACCTACATTTGCACAAGATTGCCAGGTGATTCTGCCCCGTGTAGTATTTGAAAACCACTGCCCTACATCTTTGCCACTCTGAATTTTTCCCCATTCTCCCACCTGGAATGTCATTTCCTACATCATCCACATGGTAACTAACGTCTGCTTTTTAGCACAAATGTCACCTCCACTATGAAGCCTTTGCCCAATCCCCTAGGTAACTGGCTGTTCCTTCCTCTGTGCTGCAGAACTTGGTTTATCTTTTACATAGTACTTAGTGCCTACTATAATTATTGACTTAAATTGTTTCTCCTACTATGATGTGAGTTTGAAAACAGACTGTCTTAACTTTTTATATTCTCAGCATCTAGTACATAATACACACATAATATTTTTTAAACAAATAATGAATGGATAAATATGAAGAAACTAAACTACTCATTCCACAAATATTTGAGAGCCTTCAATGTGCTAGGCACTATTCTAGTACAAGAAAGTAGGCAGGACTTTTTGCACATAAGACAATTATAAGAAGCCTAGACACAGGGCTCTATTTTAAGCCTTTTTAAAGCATTTTATCTGAAGACACTTTCAAATGAGCTGCTTGTTCTTTTTATTATTTATGCTTAGGAAAGGACCATTTGCCTGATGTTTACATGTGAGTGACATTATGACAATGAATGACAGTGGAAAACAACAATATACTTAGTGACACTTAGTCTGTTCCCATAAATGTGCTTAGGTGTCCAGGTTCAATTTCATAGTTACCTTCTCTTTACCACTTTCTGGAAAATGTAACTTATAAAGAGTTGGCAAATGAGAAAATACTAAATGAAGACAAAGCCAAAGTGATTCTTGCAATAAATACTTTAATGAGAACCAAGGTCTGTAACATACATAGCAGTAACTGCCCTAGCCTATGCCTTCTGCTCTAGTCTGGGGCTAACCAACTACATTTAACCCACATTTGAAAAGAAGGCCATTTTCAATGTCACCCATCAGTATCCATCTTCACAGAAGATACCAATCAGGGTCCAGAATCTCAATGTTAACACCCCCTCTCGGGGAAGTTAACATGGTAACACAAACAAATGAACAATTTTGAACCATCCTATTGTTCTTCCATCAGGAGGCTCTTGGGAGACCAATGGTTCAGTAAACACTTATAAGTTTGTCAAAATACATTTGAACAAGGAAACAGAGAAAAGAGTACAAAGGTTGGCAGGGCTTGGTTCACATATAATTCAGTCCTTAGATCTGAAGTCTCTTAAGCTGCTCGTATGTGATAAAAAACTGAAGATTAAGTTATGGAAGATCACCGAGATAACACTGACAGCCAAATCAGTTCTAAAATTGTGCATTGCATTCTTAAATTAAGGTACTTAGACTGTGCCATTCTAAGTTGCACTTGTTTAAGTCTTTTTAAAAAAGTTTCTGACAAATCAAGCATGCACTGAGTGCCCACCATGTGCCCATTATCATCATTGGTATTTAGTAATATAAACAGATTAAAACTCTAACATAGTCTTCAGGGGCACACAACACACACACACACACACACACACACACACAACCAAGAACATCAATGACAGCATCTAGTTCAATGCTAGAATAATTGTTACAAACATTAGGTGATCAGAGCAATCCCAAGGAGGGAGAAAGATACTATCTCCCTCAACCTATAGACTCCACAAGGGCAAGAAATCCTGCAATGCTCACCACTATACACACGAAAACATACACAGGGTCCAATTCATGGCTCTGCATGTAGAAGGCACTCAAATGCAGCTAAAGGAAGGAGATTCACCCCTGAAGAAATAGCCCTATTTGACCCTGGATTCCTTCACCCTACCAATGTTTTCTGTCTTACAGTTTCCCTAGCTGCTTGGCTCCTATAGTTAGGGGATAGGAGATATGGACCTCCTCACCATGGAGTTTTCTGTGGGCATCTCCCAGCAGAGTTTCCAAAAACTTCATAGCACTTTCCATATTTTGCTGTTACAGGTAGTGCTTTGTTTTTTTTTTTTTTCCTAAGTGGAAACTTTGCCATCTCTTTTCTAGTCCTTTCAGTTTGCTTTCGACTCCAACTGAAAATCATTTCTCAATTCCATCCTCAATAGTCACCATTAGAATGCTTGAGTTTCTCACTTGCCTAAAGGCTTCAAGAATCAAATTTTCCTTCCTATAGCCTAGAATTACCTGGGAGCTTGAAACATTTGCTTTCATTCTCATGTTCGAAAAGGATACAATGATGTTCCAGGGTCCAAGTCGAAGCCAGTTCGGCCAAAATCCTTTATAGAGTGCAAAAAAGCCCTCGTGCTTCCACATCTGAGAGAAAGATAATAAAAAATAGAGTGAATTCCCTGTACTCTTTACATCTGACAATTACTTATATTTTAGTGCTCATCTTCTAAGCCCCTCCCCAACAACTCATGGTTCCACGAATGGTCTCCTTTGTTTCTAAAGATGCACATTTGAATTCATTTGTAGTCTAAGTCCACCCACCCATTCATTCAACAAATATTTATTATGCACCTAATATATGCAAAGTATTCTTGATGCTAAGATAATAGTAATACTAGTAAACAAGAGACAAAAAGTATTTGTGATAGAGAGCTTCCAAGATGGTCCCCAAAGAAAGCCACCTCCAGTTACTCACACACTTGTGTAGGCCCTTCCACACATATCAGGATTGGTCTGTATCACCAATAGAATAAGACGGTAGTGAACACATGCCTCATTATAAAAGATTATAAATATATATAGCTTCTGCCTTGTTCTCTCTTGGATCATTTACTCTGGAGGAAGCCAGCTTCTGTATCATGAAGAGAGGCCCACATGGTGAGAAACTAAGGCCTCTTGCAAACAGCCAGAGAGGAAGAGAGGTGTCCTGCTAACAGCCACATGAATCATCTTTAAAGCAGATAATCCAGCCCCAATTAAGCCATCAGATGACTGAAGCCCTAGCTGACATTTGGACAACACCCTCATGAGAATCTAAGTTAAAATCCCTCAGCTAAACCACTTCTGAATCCCTGACCCATAGAAAATGTGAGATAATAAATGTTTGTTGTTTTAAGGCACTGAGTTTTGGAGTAATTTGTTACACAGCAAAAGATAACCTATATAGTCCCTGCCCTTATGAAGTGCATACTCCAGTGGAGCTGACAAATACATAAACTTATGTATATTCAGAAATACACACTAATAGAAAAGTAAAGCAAGGTAGGTGAACAGGGAGTTGGGCAAGTCACTATCCTCTGAGTGTGGTTCATTATTGTAAGTTCTGCATAATGCCATGGCCTACCTCATATCAATGCTTTGAGGATCTGAGTTTGCATTTCCTGTTTTATACAAAGGGTTCTACACACACCAAGTGAATGGTTATTATGAATTAAATGATAAATCATGTATATCAAAGATCACAAACTGGTGGTAAATGTTGAATTCAATTTATAGAAACGGTTCCTATTTCACGGACAAATTTCCATTAAGCGATTCCTGTGATTTAGGCATTGTATTAGACATTGAAAAAATGTGATTTTGCCTTTCCACTGATGAAGTGAAACCATTATAGTAAAAATGGATATATCTGGATTAGACAGTATTATCAGAATCCAGATTTATAAATATCCCTTATCCCATCTTATAGATTAAGAATACTCAATTTCTTTGGACAAATACCCAAAAGCAGAATTGCTGCATTGTATAGTGGTGATCATATTGTAAGGTATAAAAATGTTGAATCACTCTATTGTACACCTGAAACTAATATAATATTATATACCAACTATACTTAAATGTTAAAAAACAAATAGTCAAGATAACTATCCTTACTATTTTTAGAGCATGTAGCAATTTAATAAGGGCATTATTTATGAAAACATGATGGTTAATGTAGTTCCCCCAGTGGATTACCAGCAAATGCCCTGGGTCTCAGATGAAAACAGATATTGAAAAGTTGTGAAAGTCAGCAAAAATAAAGCCCAGATGCTGATAACCTACAATCACAGATTGCTTAAATTATAAGGCATCTTAGAAATACAATCCAACCACATCACCTCTCACCTGAACAACCACAATAAGCCTCCTAACTAGTCTAAAATCTCCACCTAAACAATCTTTTAACAATCTTTTGAAATTTTAAATCAGACAGTATCACTTTCCTGCTTGATGCTCTCCATTGACTTCCCAGTGGAATTCATTCTAATTGCAAGCTTTCTATGATGACATATAGGATCCTAAATGATTTAGCCCCTGCCTCTCTCTCTGGTTTCATTTCCTACTATTGAGTTAGCCAAAAAGTTCATTTAGTTTTTCTCCACAAAAAGCACACTTCTTCATTTTCACCAGTAACTTTATTGATTTGGATATTTTGAGTATGTCAGCTATTTCCCACATGGTGTAATGTCAATTGTTCTCACTTAATATCTTGATTTGATCACTATCAACTTCAACTGGTCTACCTGACCATGGAGCATCATCCAGTGAGAAACCTCCAGCATGAAATTTCACAAACCACTTCTGACATGTATGACCACTCACAGTACTTTCTCCATACACTGCACAAATTTTTTTGCATTTCAGTTGTGTTTTTCCTTTCTTGCAATAACAAAGCATAATGTGCCAAAAATGTTGCTTATTTTTCTTCCATCTTCAGCATTAAAATGGCTCCACAAAAATTCACCAATTTTGATAAGTTTTTTTTTTTTTTAATGAACACTGATATGAGCGCTGGTTGGTGTGGCTCAGTGGATTGAGTGCCGGCCTACAAACCAAAGGGTTGCCAGTTTGATTCCCAATCAGGGCACATGCCTGGTTTGCAAGCCAGGTCCCCAGTAGGAGGCCCATGAGAGGCAACCACACATTGATGTTTCTCTCCCTATCTTTCTCCCACCCTTTCCCTCTGTCTAAAAATAAATAAAATCTTTTAAAAAATAAATAAAGGCACACTGTTATGACAGCTGTCACAATACACTCTAACACAATTGTTTCAAATGAAGTTGAAGACAACTAACCATTTTTTCCATAAGATGGCTCTAGTAATGTTTAGTTACTGTTCAACATTAGTTAATGTTCAACATTTTATATGGGAAAAAATGAACTTTTTGGCTAACCCAATACTTTTTCCTTCATTTACCACACTCAGCCACATCAGCCTTCTTTTCAATGCTTGAACATGTCCCGCTCATTCCCAACTCAGGGCCTTTGTACCTGTTCCTTCTTTATGAAATAACTTTCTTTCAGATCTTCACGTGGCCACCTTCTTCTCATCACTCAGACTTCTGCTCTAATGTCACCTCCTCACAGCCTTTTCCTGGCCACCCTAGCTAAAGTAGTTTTCTACCATCATCATGGAGTCACTAACTCATTATGTTCTGTTTGTTTTTTCGTCGCATTTACTTCAATCTGAAATTATACTGCCTATTATTTGTCTATTTATCATCTGTTTGCCTCAACTACAACATAATCTCCAGGAAAGTAGGGACTATATTTGTCTCATTCAACATTATCTTCCTACTACCTAACATTGTCTGGCATATAAAGTTTCCAATAAACATCTAAATATATATATTTATTGCCTACATGAACACACAAACACAGTGAGGGTCTCTAACACTCCTATGAGCCATCTGAATCCTTATAAAGCTCTAAAACCTTGACTAATTTCTTTAGAACATTAGAACTAGAAAGCACACTTTTTGGCTTAGGCAGTTATGTGGAAACAAACAAGAATTTCTGTAAATAAACAGAGATAACAGGCTACTTCATGAAATTATACATTCATTCAACCAATAATTTGCTGTGAATAAACATATCCCTATAATGTTGATAAACAAGAGGCACACTGCCTTGCCTTCAAGGAACTTACAATCCACTGGGTTGAGCAGATAGACATCAAAAGTAATTACAGAGAGGAGGGGTGTTGGAGGACTAGGTGGAAAAAAATGAATGGATTAAGCCATACACACACACACACACACACACACACATAAGTGTGTGTGTGTGTGTGTGTAATTGGACAACAGCATTCTGTTAACCAGAGGGAAAAGGGGTGAGGGGAGGTAGAGGAAGACAAAAAGGGGATAAATGGGGAAGGAAAGAAACTTTACTTTGGGTGATGAGTACACAATGCAGTGTGCAGATGGTATTTTGTTGAGTTGTATACTTGAAACCTGTATGGTTCTGTTAACCAAATATCAGCCCAATAAATTCAATAAAAAAGAATAAAATAAAATAAAACATAAAAGTAATTACAATAAAATTTTTAAAATGTGAATGTGATTTAGTCATACGATAGAATATTATCCAGTTATAAAAAGGAACAAGGTAGTGATACATGCTACACCATGAGTAAACCTCAAAACATTACAGTAAATGAAAGGAGCCAGTCAAGCCCTTTTAAGGTTAGGCATCATCCTGATATGCCAAGGTTGCAGGTTTGATCCACAGTCAGGGTACATACAAGAAATCAACCGGTGAATGCATAGCTAACTAACAACAAACTAATGTTTCTCTGTCTCTCTCCCTCCCTCTGTCTCTCTAAAATCAATAAATATTTTCTTAAAAGAAAGGTACAGGGTTCCAGCCAAGATGGAGGCATAGGCAGAAATGCTTCACTTCCTAGCACATCAAAAGAAGGATAACAACCACTTTAAAAACAAAGAACCACCAGAATTGCCAGAAAAAAAATTTGCATGGAAGTCCAACAACCAAGGAGTTAAAAAAAAATTCATGCAGACTGGTAGGAGAGGCAGAAACAAGCAGCCAGGGCAGAGATGGGCATCCAGGGTGGAGAGGACATGGGCCAAGGCAGCAGCTGGCAGACTAGGTGGGTGATCCCACATTCGCATGCAGATAAGCCAGGAGGAACGAAGGGGGAATGAGACAGAACGCAAAACCCAGGATTTTAGTGCAAAGAAACTAAAGACTCAAAACCTCTTGCTATAAAAAATCTGTGGGAGTTGCAGGAAAGGGGGAAACTCCCAGTCTCACACAAGAGTCTTTTGGAGAGGTCCACGGGGTCCTAAAATGTACACAAACATACCCACCTGCGAGTAAGTACCTGAAAGGGCACAATCCACTTGTGGGAAATAGGGAAGTGATGGAAAGTGGGACAAAAGCTGAGCAAGTGGCATTGTTCCCTCTTGGATCCCCCTCCCCCACAGACAGTGCCCCAATACAGCAAAAGGGTTGCCTCACCCTGGCAAATACCTAAGGCTCCACCCCTTACTACACAACAGGTGCGCTGAGATAAAGAAATATCACTAAATGAAAGAACAGATTAAAACTCCAGAAAAAGAACTAAGCAATGAGGAGATAGACAACCTATCTGATGCAGAGTTCAAAACACTGGTAATCAGCATGCTGACAGAAATGACTGAGCTCAGTTGCAAAATGAAGGAAGAAGTAAAGGCTATACAAACCAAAATAAAGGAAAAGATACAGGAAACCAACATTGAAGGGAAGAAAACTGGGACTCAAATCAATGATTTGGAAAAAAAGGAAGAAATAAACATTCAACCAGAAGAGAATGAAGAAACAAGAATTCAAAAAAATGAAGAGAGGCTTATTAACCTCTGGAACAACTTCAAACACTCCAACATCCTAATCCAGAAGAAGAGGAAAAGCAAGAAATTGAAAACTTATTTGAACAAATAATAAAGGAAAACTTCCCCAATCTGGAGAAGAAAATAGACATGCAAGTCCAGGAAGCTCAGAGAGTCCCAAAGAAGTTGGACCCAAGGAGGAACGCACCAAGACACATCATAATTAAGTTACCCAAGATTAAAGATAAGAAGAGAATCTTAAAAGCAGCACGAGAAAAGGAGAGAGTTACCTACAAAGGAGTGTCCATAAGACTGTCAGCTGATTTCTCAAAAGAAACCTTACAGGCAAGGAGGAGCTGGAAAAAAGTATTTGAAGTCATGAAAGGCAAGGACCTACATGCAAGATGACTCTATCCAGCATAGCTATCATTTAGAATGGAACGGCAATAAGTGCTCCCCAGATAGGGTCAAGTTAAAGGAGTTCATCATAACCAAGCCCTTATTATATGAAACGTTAAAGGAACTTATCTAAGAAAAAGAAGATCAAAATTATGAACAGTAAAATGACAACAAACTGACAACTATCAACAACTGAACCTAAAAAACAAAAACTAAGCAAACAAGTAGAACAGGAACAGAATCACAGAAATGGAGATCACACAGAGGGTTATTAGTGGGGGTGGGAAGAGGCAGAATGGGGGTCAAAGGCACAGAGAATAAAAAGCATAATAGGTAGGCACAAAATAGACAGGGGGAGGTTAAGAATAGTATAGGAAATAGAGCAACCAAATAACTTATATGTACGACCCATGGACATGAACTAAGGGGGTGGAAATGCTGCAGGGTGGAGGAGGATGAAGGAGAGAAGAAAATTGGGACAACTGTAATAGCATAATCAATAAAATATACTTAAAAAAGAGAAAGGTAGTGAAAATGTTATAAAACTGTGGTGATGATGGTTGCACATATCTGTGAATATACCAAAAGCTACTCTGAATAGATTAATTTTATGATGTGTGAATTGGTCCTCAAGATTTTTTAAAATGCAGTGAAACCTTGGTTCTCAAGCGTCCCCCATCTCAAACAATTCAGTTCTTGACCACGTTGTTCATGGAAGAAATTTCTCAGTTGTCAAACAAAACTTCAGTTCTTGGGTTCTCAGCCCAACAACCCTTACATACTGATACTTGTATCAGTGCTTGATCAAGCACGCATCTCTCACGTGACAGACAGAGGAGATTCAGTTCTCGAAAAAATCGTTTCTCAAACTGCCTTGCGAAATGAATTACGTTCAAGAGCTGAGGTTCCACTGTATAATAAATGCTATGATAAAGCAAGTGCACAAAACTATGTACCTATAACCTAGTTCAATACTCTGAGAAGGCCTTTATGAAAAAGTAATGAGATCTAAATAATCAGTAGACGCTAGCCAAGTGAAAGAGAGTTAGGATGGAGTGGGGGGAATCTAACAAAGTACATGGCATGGGTGAAAACTTGGGAATGAGAGAAAGTCTAGTACTAGAAATTGTTCAGTACATCTGAAATGCAGAATAAAGGTAGCAAAGATAACACTATGGAAGGAAAAAGGGGTCAAGTCACATAGATCACTGGATGTATGACAAGCCATTCAATGGTTTTAGGATGGAGGTAACAAAATGAGATTTGCAGTTGCTCATTTCTATGTCAGAGATGAATGCATAATTCCACTCACCAAAGTGCTTTGGGACTCTTAGAGATCAAATAATATAGTATGATGCTATTATATATAATGACAATGTAGAGTGAAATTGTTTTAAAGAACTTTAACAGCAAGTGAATATGTGAGCAAATATAAGTACTTAAAAGTTACTGCCAACATGAAAATATGTTTCTGCCAATACAACACAGAATAGTGATTACAAATACAAACTTTGGAATCAGACAGGCCCTGGTTTAAATCCCAGAGCTGACATTTATCCAGTGTGTAATCTTGGATAAATACTTAGCTACTCTGAACCTAAAATCCATCATTTATAAAATGGGACAGATAATGCCTACCCCACAGGGTTGTTGTGAGTTAAAGGACATATTATAGTGTGTAGCACATAATAAGTGTTCAATAAGGACTAGCTATAACTATATTATTTTCCCTTTAGCTCCTTGTAGCCAACCTTCCCGAAGTAATATTTTATATTTATCTACTTATCCTCACTTCTTAGGTATTTATCTGTCTCTTCCTATTAGAATCATAATGTCATGAAAAGCAGGACTTTTTTTGTTCACCAACCTAGAAAAGTACCTGGCAATAAGACACTTAAACATTTTTGTATTGAATGAATGAATGATTAAATTGAACCACTTCTCAATGCACAGCAGCTGGCCTTTGCAAACAGCAATCCAGAAAATCTCTCTAGAAAATATTATATCCAAGAGATACTTTGCAGTCCTTACACTGGATCTCTCTATTCCATTTCACAAATAATTACTCATCCCTTCTTGAAACTCTTTACACCCTTGGCTTCCATGACACTATTCTCTTCTAAGTTTCCTCATACCTTTTGAACTATTATCTTTTGGTGTCTTTCCTAGGTTTCTCATCTGTCAAATCCTTAACAATCAGCATTTCCTCAGATTTATTTCCTTGGCCCTACTCTTTTCTCTATATCAGTGATTGTCAAGTGGAAGGGTGAACATGTGAAAAACAGTAAGGGAGGCTTTTGCTAAACTCTACTCTCCAGAGTCCAAGAATCACTGCCTATGTGAATCACTATTAATGGAACAAATCTTGTAACACTCCAGTGATCTTGGAAGGCAAAAAAGCTGTGACTTCCTCTACCTGCTCTCCTTGGTCTCCCCCTCCACAGTTATGTAACATCTGTACACTACTGATTCCCAAGGCTCTCAGCTACAACCCTGAACCCTCCTCTGAGTGAAGACTAGTATATGCAAATATACCCACTGTGTCTTTCTCATGAGCCTCAAACTAAGTGTCCATAACTGTAATGTCTCCCACAAAACCTGTTCCTTTTCCTGTGATGCCTCTGTCAATGAATGTTACCACATGGTCACCACTAAAATACATAAGGTCTCATTAGGATAATTTCTAATACATAGTAAAGCACTCAACATATATGAGTTATTATTATCAAGATGTCACCATCTACAGGGAGCTTATCCTAAACTTCCAAACTAGACTAAGATTTCCTCCCATAGATCCCTGAGGTTATCAGTTACCAACTGTGTTAATTATCTGTTTGTACACCTGTAGTATGCTATTATTTCTCTGTGCCTACTAAAATGTGCCTGATATATAATAAATAGTTGTTACACTAAACTGAACCACAGAGAAACCATATGGCAATATCATATTTCACCCTCAAATTTGTTTTCTATAGAAGTATTATCACCAGTGATTATATAACACATAATTCATTTACAATATTCTGCTTTCTATAAGAATAACATCGCAGAAACTTTCAAAGCAAAAGTGTGAACAATAGCCCAATGCTTAACTAAAATTGAGTGCCAGATTTTCTATCACAGGGACTCTGTCTTTTTTGAAGTGGGTAAATGTGGGGATATGTTAAATGCTTTATATCAATTCTACATGGTGCTATTAATAAAAGTATCCTGCAGTCACAAGCATTCAAATCAGAGTAACAAGTTTAAGGACCACTGTGCATCAGCGGATTGCCAAGGGCACAGCTTTTCTACCTGGGAATTACTCTGAGAGCCTATAAAAATGTATATAATGATTCTTCCATCTTCAGAATTATATGTAGCAATTAAGAATAAGCCTTGAAAGTAGGTCTGAGACATCAAAGAAGATTAAAAATTTAATCTAAGCCCACAGTGTGCATACCTTTAAAATACCATCCAAAGTACCCTTGTAGAGGTCCACATGTCCCACAATTGCCCTCTGGTTCATCATACGAGTTCGAACCACATCAACTGGATTAGAAGCCAGAGCCCCAGCCAAGCCGCATGTAAAGCTGGAACTAAAAAGGAAAACTTTAAGAAGATAGATTTCCCCAATTCCATCCCTGCCCACTAAACAGAAATTAGGCCAAACTTAAATATACAATGAGTCAGACTCATCAGATAAAACCTGGCACTTGTCCTTTCATGATAATCTAAAGAGAAAGAAAATATTTGCTAAAGAGACATCATTTAAAAGTTGTCCCTTTCACTTTTCAATCTGAAACTTAGACAGCTTTTTTTTTTTTTTCCTTAAAAGGGGACAGTTTATAAATCTAGCAAGATCCCTAAGCAGGAAGTGTCACACACCATATATTAGTTATGTAAATTTTTCAAAACATAGGATTACATGCCAAATGCATTTAAGTAGTAAAATATCATACAAGTTGCAAGAGAAGAAAATGTAGGATGACACTAGCAAAAGTCTTCAGCCCAAAACTATGGTTTTGTTTCAGGGGCACTATTAAATTATACCTTTTTTCTCAATCTCACTGATAAAAGTTTGCTTGCCAAAATAAAGCAAAGCAACTAATAGCTATTTAGGCTGTGTATGAACAAATGGAAACCCTACAGATATCTGATAGGCTGCTGTATTAGATACTGCCTCTAAGGACCTAATTGATCATAGCTTCTGGGATAGAAAATAAAGGTATCAGCCCTGGCTGCTGTAGCTCAGTGAATTGAGCGCAGGCCTGTGAACCAAAGGATCACTGGTTCAATTCCCAGTCAGGGCACATGCCTGGGTTGGGGGCCAGGTCCCCAGTAGGGGGCATGTGAGAGGCAGCCACACACTGATGTTTCTCTTCCTCTCTCTCTCCTTCCCTTCCCGTCTCTCTAAAAATAAATAAATAAAATCTTTAAAAAATAAAATAAAGGTATCTGTTCTATAAGAGGCTCTCACTGAAAGATGCTTTTTGTGCTCAAAGTACTGGGAATATGGCATGAACACAATCTATCATACTTACACAAAGTGAGTTAAAATTGTGTCTCCCATCACCCCTGACAATATCAAGTGCTTCTTTGTAATATCATAGACTGGTAGCTCTACTCCCACAACGATAGCAGCCCGTTGAGCAGTTGGAACAACACCCTACAAAATACAAGTGGCGTTAGACACCAAGAAAATATACAGGTAGTATGACATAAGTCTAAAAGTAAGCAAAGTAGGTTGTGAATTTAAAAGTGACAAAAAAAATTCAAGTCTGAAGTACAGAGGTTACTCTTCCAAATCAATACTGGAACAAGTCTGTGAATTACTAAAAAAAAAAATTATGTATGCTTTGAGGTGGTGAATGTAATGGTATGTGAATTATCTTACTAAAGCTGTTATAAAAAGTAAAATGAAGCAAAAGTCAGTGGGGAGAAAAGAGCTTCCAAGTTTAATTCACAGTATTTTAGTATATGCATAAAGGGCATACTAGGGTGACAGTAAAGGTATGATGCAGCTAGGGAAAAGGACAAGGCAAACAGGGGTGCTACCTCACAAGTCCACCTTGGGTAACACTACCATCATTTCACTCACTAGCATAATACTCCTATTATAGTTCACATGGAAATTCAGAGGTTCTAGAGAATTAAAAGAAATGTTTTTGAAGAATACTGACACAATAAAATACTTAACATATAACCTTAAAGAAGGCAAGACATAAAGTTACATATAGTACTCTAACTTAGAGAAAAAGGTATACACACATGCCAAATCTTTGTAAAGGGCTAGAGAGAAGTACACCAAAATACTTTTCTGCATCTGGAATTAGTATAACAGACCAGTTAATTTCCATTTTTATGTCTTTGTATATTTAAAAATATCACAATGAATGTTTTCCTTTATAAATTTTGTTTAAATGCTTACAATTGAAAATAACAACTGTGGAGACAACTGCTTTCTGGGAGACTGATAATATTAAAGTATCAATCATCTCTAATATCCCTAACTCGATGTATGCAGTGGAAGTAATGTAGCTGTACTGTCACCAGATGTTTTATGCTGCTGATCGGGCTCACTAATCCAACAGTGCCTTCATCTCTGACCCCTCCATCTGCTTTAGTCTATTAGAAGACAACATCTACAGAAGGCTACTTTGGTGAACAGTAAGGCCCCAAACTGGAGCTCACAGTCTGGCTGAATTCAGACCACAGACATGTTATTTATACACACACACACACATACATACATATGTGTGTAGGTATATATGTGTGTGTGACACATACTCTGTCTAGAAGGTATCCAGCCATATGATATGAAAAACAAAGACATTTATTGAAGAGGATACAAGATACAAGAAACATTATACATACAACAATTAAGACAATGACAACTCAGTCCCCTTCAAAGTACGCACCCTGGGACATCACACAGTTCTCCCAGTCACCATCAGCTGTCCTATCATATGTTCCTAAATCTCATCTACTATATGAATTCTCTCCCCTTTCAAAGATGATTTTAGTTTGGGGAAAGGCCAGAAGTTTCAGGGCACCAAATCTGGGCTATACGGGGAGAGAGTCATCTGGGTGATTTGATGTTTCATCAATAAACTGTATGAGACAAGATGCATAAGTGGGTGCATTGTCCTGATGAAGCTGCCAATCACCAGTTGTCATAGCTGTGGCCTTCTGATTCATCTGAATAGTTTCCACGGAGCAATGTTCAAGCTTAATGCAAAATTTGATGCAGATTCTTTGCTCTACTTGCTCAGTCATTTTGAATGCAATGGCCACAGAGTACACATGCTCATTCAATGGCATCTACTGCCCCCACTGATTAGTACAGTGAAGTCATCATTGTTCATGCATGTGCATTCCAGTCCACTCTCCTTGGCTGCAGGTTACATCAATGTCTCACAAACCATTTTCATTTTATTAACAATGGCTGGACTTTTTCCAGACAGACCTCATATATACACACAATAGAATATTATTCAGCCTTAAAAAGGAAAGAAATTCTAACACATGTGACAACATGAATGAACCCGGAGGGCATTATGCTAAGCAAAATAAGCCAGTCACCAAATGACAAAAGTATGATTCCACTTATATAAGGTACCCAGTATAGTCAAATTCACAGAAACAGAAAGCATCAGGTTGGGGGCAGGGGGAAAATGGAGAGTTGTTTAATGCATATGGAATCCTAGGTTTGCAAGATGAAAAGAATTCTGGAGACTGGTGGTAGAGCAGTATAAATGTACTTAACAAAACTGAACTTGAAATGGTTAAGATGGTAAATATTATATTATGCATATTTTACCACAAATGTCCATAATACCCAAAGCAATCTATAGATTTGATGCAATTCCTATCGAAATACCAATGATATATTTTACATATGTAGAACAAATATTTCAAAAATTTATATGGAACCACATGTGACCCTGAATAGCCTCAGCAATTTTGAGAAAGAAGAACAAAGTAGGAGGAATCACAATACCTGATATCAAACTATATTACAGGGCCACTGTAATCAAAACAGTCTGGTACTGGCATAAGAACAGACACATACATCAATGGAGCAGAATAAAGAGCCCCAAAATGAAACCATGTCAATACAGTCAGTTAATATTTGAAAAAGGGGGCAGGAACATAAAACGGAGTAAAAAGAGCCTTTTCAATATATGTGGTGTGGGAAAGCTGGATAAGTACATGCAAAAAAAAATTGAAACTAGACCACCAACTTACACCATATACCATAATAAACTCAAGATGGGTAAAAAAACTTAAATATAAGTTGTGACACCATAAAAGTCCTAGAGGAGAACACAGGCAAGAAAATCTCAGATATCCCACACAGCAATGTTTTCACTGATATGTCCCCTAGAGCAAGGGAAATAAAAGACAGAATACACAAATAGAACTTCATCAAATTAAAAAGCTTCTGTACAACCAAAGAAAACATCAACAAAGTGGAAAGGGAACCAACCATATGGGAAAATATATTTGCCAATGCTACCCTGGACAAGGGTTTGATCTACAAAATATATTAAGAAACTCACAAGACTCCACACCAGGAAGACAAGCAATTCAATTAAAAAATGGGCAAATGACCTGAACAGACATTTCTCCAAGGAGACACACAGAGGGCCCAAAGTCACATGAAAAAATACTCAGCATCACTAGCCATCAGAGAGATGCAAATTAAAACCACAATGAGATACCACTTCACACTGGTGAGAATGGCCATCATAACCAAATCAACAAACAGTAAGTGTTGGTGAGGTTGGTAAAAAAAAAGGAACCCTAATACACTGTTGGTTGGATTGCAGAAAGGTGCAGCCTCTGTGGAAAACAGTATGGAATTTCCTCAGAAAACTAAAGATGGAACTGCCTTTTGATCCAGCCATTCCACTGCTGGGACTCTACACTAAGAATCCCGAAACACCAATTCAAAAGCCCAATGTTCATACCCCAATGTTCATACCAGTGTTATTTACAATAGCCAAGTGCTGAAAACAGCCTAAGTGCCCACCAGTAAATTGAATGGATAAAAAAACTGTAGTACACTTAAATGATGGAATTCAGAAAGAAAGAAGGAAAGAAAGAAAGAAACAAACAAACAAACCCTTTCTTCCTACCCTTTGCAACAGCATGGATGGAACTGAAGCATTATGCTAAGTAAAATAAGCCAGGCAATGAAAGACAAATACCATATGATCTCACCTATGAGTGGGACCTAATCAACTAAACAAACAAGCAAGCAAAATATAACCAGAGACTTGGAAATAAAGAACAAATTGACAATCACCAGAGAGGAAGGAGCATGAGGGAGGGGGTAACAGGGAAAGAAGAGGAAGGGGTAAGAAAAGGAACACAAATAGAGGACTCATGAGTGCAGACAATGGGGGGAATTGACTGTGGGAGTGGGTGGGGATGGGGTAGGGGTAAGTAAAGGGGAAAAGGCAGGGCAACACTAACTGGACAGCAATAAAAAATAAAAATAAAAAATAATATATGCAAAAATAAAAATAAAGTAGCTATGTTTCCCTGACAAAATTTCCAATTCTGTTTATTACTCTGTTTTTCCTTTAGCATTAGTTTGTAAAAAAAATTCTAGCAAGTTCCATTTTATGATTTTATATTAAACTAATCAAGAAACTGCA
Source organism: Phyllostomus discolor (assembly GCF_004126475.2). NCBI lineage: Eukaryota > Metazoa > Chordata > Mammalia > Chiroptera > Phyllostomidae > Phyllostomus > Phyllostomus discolor. The sequence continues at coordinate 80,355,537 of NC_050198.1, read as the reverse complement.
CACTGCTATTATCAAAAAGCAAACCTGAAGGATCATTAATGAATGCCAAGACCACTAGGTGAAAGGTTATTAAGTAATGGGGTACATGCATGATGCTAGAATATAATCCTATCAACTACTTGCTAATTGCAAAGGGGGAAACAACTTATCTTTTACAATGGTGAGATCTAGTAGATACCATCTCACCAGGTAATCAAACTTGGCATCACTGTGGGATAACCTAACATCTACCTATTGGTGTGATGCAACATGAAATACACAGTCTTACCTATGAAGGTCTCTTACTAAAAATATTTAACATGAATATAATCAAGCCAATGGATATAATTTCTAGTTTACAGGAAATACAGGTGAAATATGATAAAACATTCTATAAGAAAGCTGGTCTGGTCTCATCAATAAAGGAAATTTGAATATGGGCTTGATGTTAGATGTTAGGGACTTACTGTTAATTTCCTTATTGAGATAATGGTATTATTAGATAGGAGAATGTCCTCATTCTTGGGAGATTCATAATGAAGTATTTAGGGGAATATCATAATGTCTGCAACTTCCTTTCAAATAGTTTAGCAAAAAAATGTGTGTGTATATACACACATAAATAGATAAAGCAAATATGGCTAAAATTTAATAGTCATTTAATCCAAGTAGGTAGGTGTTCATTATTCTATTCTTTCAACTTTTCTGCCTGTATATTTGAAATTATTACAAGAAGTTGGGAAAAATTATAAAGGAAGAAAAAAGCAAAGTTCTCTTTTTAAAGAACCTATTAATAGACTCCCCATTCGACTATCTCTGAATATTCTACTAGTAGTCTTATTTAATATTACAATCTTAAGTAATTAAAATAAAGTATTATAGGAAGAACAACAAAACAACAAAGTATACATAGAAGACTGAAAGATAATATGACAAAATGTTAAGTGATTATCTCTAGCTAGGTAGACTTGGTGGATTTTTTTCTCATTTATATATTTTTTTAGTATTTTACAGTGTATCTTTTACATTTAAAAAAGCTTTTCTCGGGCAACATCTTTAGAACATAAGTACTACAGAGACTATCATAAATAGACTGCTGTGTTAGTACAAAGCTGGCAAAAATATATATTGAAGAACTAAATTCACTGTGAATTTGAACAAACCAAAACAGTTATCTCAAATAATGTAATATCTTCTCTCATACATACAACCCCCAAACATTAAGCAAAAATAAAGTCGACTGATAAGTTCTGGTCCTTTCTTAGGTGACGAGGAGCTTCTTATCTTACTTTATGGGTTACCAAGAATATTACACAGTATAAGATGACAATTCACAACTTCATGGCTTTAAATAAAAAGCAGTCTTTGCAAATTCTAGGAACTGAGTATAGAACAATAGGAAAAGAGTACTCACCCTCCACAGACCCTTGGTACCTTCTTGTTGGTATATATCAATGAAGCTGCCAATCATGCTGCCTTGGAACAAGCTTCCCTGAGCCTGCATTCGAATCTAAAATAAGAAGAGGTGAACATTTTGTTTTGACAGAAAACCAAAATGAAATGGTTCACTCATTTAAAATTAAGAAAACAGTATTTGGGAATTAAAGAAAAATCAGCCTGCTATTATTATGAAGTTAATATCTTAAACTATATGTAGAAAAAATGTAGTTTGTGTCAAAGTATCTTATAAAGATGATTTTATCATGCTCCTCATACCTAAGTCCATCTTTTCTGGAGTTGCAAGAAAACTTGGGAAAAAGGAAGAATAAGTACTCAGTGAAGGTGGTAAACAATTCATCTAAAATATAACTAGTTTAGTGAAAAATTCAAACAGCCTACATATCCAAAAACCACAAAGGATTGGCTGCATAAATTTATGACGCATCCAGTTAACGGAATACTATGCAGCCATAACATTTTGTTATAGAATAATATTTGACATTGAAAAATGCCAACAAGTAACTGCTGTATAGAAAAAGCAGGTTGCAAAGCAGTATGTATGGTATGTGATTTTTTTGTTAAAAACATGTAAACTTAAACTACATACACAACAAGGAGACTGGATGAATATATATACCCAAATGTTGACTGTGGTTTAAGTCTGAGTGACGAGGTTACCCACGAGCATTTTTCCCATTTTTGTCTTTTTTCCTGCCTTCCACTTTTTTCTGCATTGATCATGCTTTGCTAATGTAATTATAAAAAGCAAAAATGCTTTAAAATATAATTTTATGCTATAAGAGATTAAACTGAGTTTTGTTTGTAAAAAGCATGATACTGTGTTCTGTAAAGTGGCCTTTGAGAAGCACAAGGAAGGAGATATAGCACTAAAAAGCCATGTGAAAGATTTGATATGATTTCCCACTGACTCTTCACATATAGAATCATATTAGTCAATCACTAAATACTAGTGGCCCAATTGTAGCCCTGATTTTCATGAAGCAAAATTCTACATTTCAATAAATGTCATGTAACAGAAACATGTTTTTATGTAGAATGTCAAATGCTACTACTAAGAGTTGAAATAAAAACCTGAACCAAATTAAATCAGAATAGAAACTATCACAAAAACATACTGAAAACACAAATATCCTATGATAAGTAGAAGATTTCTTTTTTTATTTAAATTATATTTTATTGTTTATACTATTACAGTTGTCCCAAATTTTCCCCTTTGCCCCCCTCTACCCTGGAACCAAATCATATATTTCTTTAAGGAGATGATTCCTGAGTAGGGCTGGGACTCAGGTGAAGCAACAAGTGTGGCACTTCCCTCAGGCACAAAATGTAGGAGGAACATACAAAATACTTCAGTAATCCAGGTAAGTAATATCTTAATGAAATATTTTTAAAAGTCAAAATTAATATACAAGAATATACAAAGAACCAAATATCAAATGATTGTAACTAAATACAGGATCCAACACGGTGGGATTAGGATCAGGCAAGTGAGATGAATTGTACAAAATATTAATAGCTTGTTCATCAATTTTTGCATTCATTTTAACCTTTGAAAATTATTGCACAAAAGTGTTATTTCTCTTGATTCCTGAGTGTTTTGGCATCCCCTTCCATTTTGCACCCAAAGAGAATACCTCATCCTAGTCCTGGCCCTATTCCTGAACGGTCTTGAAGGATAAATTCATGAGGAAAGGGGGGAAAGCACTGAGGCAGAAATAGAACTACATGCACAAAGGCAAGGAAGCAATGGATAATAAACCAGGGAAAGAGCTGTCCAAGGATAAGTAAAAGGACTGAACAGCCCAACTGTGATTATAAATCCTATATTGGTATTGTCACAGTCTGACTGTGACTTGAGATCCTCTCACACATTTTACCATATATTTAGTGCCAATAATTAATCATATGTTCAAATAAGTTAATAAACAGAAAATGTTTGCCATTTAATAAGATAAAATAAAATGAAGATTGGTATTAAAATAAATGTTTCATTCTGTTTTGATAAAATCTGAAAGAAATCCAATTATATTTTAAAACCTCAGCACCACTAACCTATACTATTCTGGTTCTGAATTCAGAATATCCCAACAAAAGCCAAAATATACCATTTTAAAGCCAAATCTCACTTAATAGAAATATGGATAAGACAGGAAAAGACAAAAACAGTACAGATTTAAGGTACTTCAATCAGTTATTAAAAGGGGTTTCTCCAAAAACTGCATTTTGATTTATCACTTTGTTTGGTACCCCAGCTTACACCACAGGCCAATATACCATACTAAGCTCTGGAAGGGGTGGGGAATGTGCCTTGCTTTTGTAAAGTGAGGAAAAGACTATTATATATACAAGTTTACTCTCAGATCGCTTTCAGAAAAGAATACAAATGGAAGTAAGGGATCTTGAAAATAGTTTCCTTAAAATTGCATAGCCCTTGGAAAGACCTTATAGAGGCTTGCATATTCTGGTTTGAAGACCAATGGATTAACACATGTCTTAACAAATTGAATACTATTTATTGAGCATCTGCTACCTACCAAGTACAATGACAGACAGTTTATATATATTATCTATAATCCCTAACAACCTTATTTGACAAATACTGAATTAATTTCATTTTATAAACGAAAAAACAGGCTTAAAGCAATTAAGCAATTTGCCCCAAGTTTTACAGCTGTCAAGTGATAGAGTGGGGAATCTAAACCCAAATCTGACTCAAAACTCATGATCTTTTCACATCACACTGCATACATCCAATGCTACCAGACCTCCTTACCTTTAGTACATCAGTGGGATTGGCTATAGTGGAAGATATCACTCCTGACACTACCCCACAGATCATATTAACTAGAAGAGTTTCATCTGTAAAAAGGAGCAAAGAAAGAAAGAAATGTCTGCACATATTAGGTACCAGTTTCTGAGAACAGAGTACTGAGGTATCAGAGGAAAGGAACCCTAGTCAGAGACATAACTGTAAAATGAAGCACAAAGCTTATGGAAAAAAAAAACCCAAATATTTCTACACTTCAAATCAGTACTGCAACATATAAAAATTGTAATACATAAATCATTGTTTTAAAAAACTATTTCTAAAAGACAGTGAAACACGTCCTGTTGTTATATACTACTGCTAATACCACACACAAATTCAAACATGGTATTTACCCCTCAATCATCTCAAATATCTAAAGAAAAAGACTTTTTAAATCAGAATAGAAACTTTTTCTGGAGAATCATCAATAAAATCTCAGGAAAGAATGTTAAAACATAAAATCATTGTCTAATGGAAAAAATTCTAAATATTAATTTTGACTGGCCTTAGTATCAACTGGCCTCTATTTATTTACAGGTTTCTGTAATCAAATGTGAAAAACTAGTCATTTGGAACTATACCCCTTCGACTACCAAAAACAAGACAAGACAAAACAAAACAAAACAAGAAAACCAAAACATATTATTCTAAAGTTAAAATTCAATCTTTACCATGCCTCTTCACCATGATGAGCCCACAAATAGAAACTATATAAACCCAAGTGAAGAATCTGTGTAAGGAAATGACTTCAAGAAGCAAATCCTTCAGGATCCTCAAAAACAAAGCTCCAGAAAAAATTGATTTCATAAAGTGATACAGAGAATACTGCTAACCAAAAGGTTCTCCAGCTGTTCCCAATCATGTTAACAGCCCCAGGCCTGTAATAAAATAACCATTTAGTACAGCATCAGGCTGGCACTGTTGCAGCAGCAAATAAACAGACATATAATACTACAGTGGCTCAAGCATATAATACTAATGTGGATAAAGTGGCCCCAGGTACATCGGAATCTACAATATAATAGCATAAAATTACTCCACCTAACAAAAACTTGTCAAAATCAGCAGCTACAGCCCTGGCTGGTGTGGCTCAGTGGGTTGGGCATTGTCCCGTAAATCGAAAGGTCACCAGTTTGATTCTGGGTCAGGGAACAGGTCAGGGCACATGCCTGGGTTGTGGGCCAGGTCCCCAGTTGGAGGTGTGAGAAAGGCCACTGATCAATGATTCACACATGGATGTTCCTCTCCCTCCCTTCCCCTTTCTCTAAAAATAAATAAATAAAACCTTTTTTAAAATATCAGCAGTTAGAAAAGTCCTTATAGTTGAAGTCCTCTTGTTGTTGAGGACACCATTAATTTTCTGTACAAGTTTATTCCATGTTCCCTCTCTGAAGATCAGAAGCCATTTTTTTTGTTTGATAGGAAAAGGGACAAAAGATCAGATCTGCTTGAAGAGCAGATCCCTCTAACATATTATCACCTCTGCAAGGATTAAGCCCAAGTCAGTACAAGCTTACCTCACTTTATCCTTACAGTGACTGTCACCCATTCTCAGGCATCCCATAAGGAGCACTTTTCACCAAGCATGATTTCAATGATCTCTTTGAATATTACCCCAAAAGAGAATAAGGAGTCTATACTGACCTTCTAAACGTTCTACAAATAATCTCTTCAAGCTCTGGTAAATGCCAATCTTAATGGTGCCATATGATGCCTGCCTCAGTAAAGCAGGAGCAATTCTGGAAAAAAATTAAGAAGAAAAAAGTCAATTATACTCAACATGCACTTACAGATTATATAGTTCTAGACAGCCTACTTATTTCCATCACCTACCTCATTCCACCCATCAACACCAAAATACACATTTTTTTCAAGCACCCATGAAACATTCACCGAAAGAGCATATCTGGGTCATAAAACAAACCTCAACAAATCTTTTAAAATTGAAATCATATACAGTATGTTCTCTAACCATTATGTAATTAAACTGGCAATCCAGAAGGAAAATCCTTACACATTTTGAAATTAAACAAAATACTTCTAAACAATCCATGGCTCATAGGATGTCTCAAAAGAAATTTCAAAAATACACAGTACTGAGTGAAAATGATATATTTAACCTATTAAAATATGTGGGATGCAGCCAAAGCAGTGCTGTGAAAGAAATTTGTAACACAAAATGCTTACATTAGAAAAGAGGAAAATCTCAAATCAATACTCTAATTTCCTACCTCAACAAACTACAAAAAGAGCAAAATAAACCCAAAGTAAGCAGAAGGGAAGAAATAATAAAAAGCATAAATTAATAAAATTGAAACAGGGAAATAGAGGCAGAAAATGAATGAATCAAAAAGTCAGCTGTTTTGGGAAAAAATCAATAAACATGGTAAACCTCTAGCTAAAGAGAAGACTTAAGTCATCAATATCAGGAATGTGATAGGGAATAAATAGCACCACAAATTCTGTAGCCATTAAAAGGATAATAAGGGAATGCTATAAAAAATGGCATGCTCTTAAATTCAACAACTTAGATGAAATGGACTGATTCCTTAAAAACCACAAACTACTAAAACTACCAGAATCAAGATGAAACAGGTAGTCTGAAGTCTCATAATCATTAAAAATTTTTAATTCATAATTTACAATTTCCAAAAAAGAAATCTCCAGGCCCAGATAATTTCACTGGGGAATTCCACCAACCATGTAAGGAACTGATACCAATCTTATACAATCTCTTCCAGAAACAGAAGACGGAATGCTTCCCAACTCATTTTATGAGGCTAGGATGACCCTGATACCAAAACCAGAAACAGACAGTATTAAAAAAGGGAAGTTATAGGCCAGTATCTCTCATGAACTTAGAAGCAAAATTCCTTAACAAAATATTAGCAAACTGAATCCAGCAATGTAAAAAAAGTATATGCCCATTACTCACCTCATAGGTTTTTTGGTTTGTTTGTTTCTTTTTTAGAAAAAAATCAACCTTACTTCCTAACAGTTGCAAATACATCTTCCATCCTTTTAAGAAGGAAATACCAGAACCAAGATTTCACCCTATTTAGTTTTGCTTATAAACTGGAGACATTCTCACTTATATATCCTTTGAGATTCTTCCAAATTACAGGACTATACTTAGGAAGTTATAAAAATAATCTTGCGATTATCCATATTGATGAAAGAATATGGATGTATTACTTGATTTTTCCCCAAGAAAATTGTCTTTGAAATTCAGCCTAACATAGATTAGTAATAAAATTGATGCCCATTCTCTGAGCAATAAACTGGTACCCTAGATGCAGGAGTGGCCTAGGAAGCTGGCAACAGATAAACAACAAACTGGACAATAAACCACAAACTTATGGCTAATCAAAAGTAGACCAAAAAAAACCAACCAAACAAAAGATGGGTCTCCCTCTCTCTCTTTCTGTATTTTGTTTAAACTGCCAGAATATCATTTCTTTAAAGAAGAAAAAAAATTAAACAAGTCAGTATCTGGCAACTCAAGAAAAATACCACAGAAAAACACACAGTTAACTATTGTTGCTATTCATAGTGCCTATCAGTGACTCTTGGGAAAACAGGAGAAAGCCAATGCTGCAATGGACTATGCATTTTATTTATTTATTTTTTAAAGATTTTACTTATTTATTTTTAGAGAGAGGGGAAGGGAAAGAGAAAAAGAAGGAGAGAAACATCACTATGTGGTTGCCTCTCGCATGCCCCCTCCTGGGGACCAGGCCTACAACCCAGGCATGTACCCTGACTGGGAATCGAACCAGCAACCCTTTGGTTCACAGGCTAGCACTCAATCCACTGAGCCACACAAGCCAGGGCTGGACTATCCACTTTAAAATGCATCACTAATAGCCTTGGCTGGTGTGGCTCAGTGGATTGAGTGCTGGCCTGTGAACCAAAGGGTCACCAGTTAGATTCCCAGTCAGGGCACATGCCTAGGTTGCAGGCCAGGTCCCCAGGAGGGGACACGCGAGAGGCAACCACACACTGATGTTTCTCTCCCTCACTTTTTCCCTTCCTTCCTCTCTGTCTAAAAATAAATAAATATATATATTTTTAAATTTATGCCCACACCTCAGGCATATGCCCTAGACTGGGAATCGAACCAGTAACCCTTTGATTCACAGGCCAGCATTCAATCCACTGAGCCACACCAACCAAGGCTAAAATCTTTTTTAAACAATAAAATAAAATAAAATAAAATGCATCACTAATAGCTACACACATTTATAAATGGACTCAAAATCCAAAACGTCAAGGGTTTCAAATAAGCAAGTGAAATACAAACTAGTACATCAATATTAAATTACAACTTGAAATGGTGAATATGAATGGCACAAACTCTCAGGCAGCTGAAATACATGGCTTCTTTAAGAAGTATTTCTATTGATGATGTAAGGAAAGAATCCAGTCTTACCCTGAATACAGAGCCAACACACCTTCTTCTTTATAGATTCGGAACAAGGCATGAAACATTCCTCGGTATTTTATCTCTTTGAAGCGGGCATCGATGCTTTGGCCTTGAACTTGCAGTCGTGTTTTGGTTAGGTCCACAGGAAAAGTTCCTATGAAGGAACACATTCATTTATAAGTTTTTCCAAGGAGCCAGAGTTAAATGTTGGTCAAATGTATGCCAATGACAATTTTTAAAACAAGACAAAGTCATTTTTATAACACATAAAAGAACACTAGAATACCACTGTCAGAAGACAAAGAGTTGTATGTGGGAAAGCAAAATATACTACTGTATTCTATCTGGTCAGCAGGATTTGACCCACAGTATATTTGAAACTGTGATATAATATAGTACTTTAAAATGGTCTTTATATACTGTAAATGAAAAATAATTTAAATGTCGTTTTAAAGTCAACAAAGAGGTGTGGGTTGGAATCACTTATTTAGTTTAGGAAGAAAAAATTTGAAGATGAAAAAATACAATCGAAAAATATTCCAAAATACAAATCAAATAGAGAAAAATCTGTTTTGATTGTGATAGTCAATTTGCTTGTAAAATGAACAGAAGTTTGAAAAGAAGTTTGAATACTTATACTAAAAATGTTACAAACAACTTATCATAAAGGAAAGACCATTAGTACAGGTATAGAGCAGAAACCCCTATCATAATTAACTCCCTCTGTATTTTCAGGTATATTACTTAAGCCTAGCAAATTAACAAATCATTAAACTATCAAAAATCTTCCTAAGTTTGAAATCTTTCCTAAGAAAATCTTCCTTTTCTTAACTTCACTTTTCATACCACTAGTGTACTTCCTCAGAAAATGTCATTTGATGGCTTTGAGACTAGTTTTTAAAACAAAGAAGGCCTTTCTTTGAACTTTTTCACTAGCAGTTACCAAAAATAACTGTCACCATAAGCTTCCACCTGTACCATAAGAAGCAGATTTGTCAGTTTTCAGATTCTTACCAAACTCAGCAACAATAGAGGCAAGGCCGCCATATACAAAGGGTTTCCAGTTCAGACCAGACATCTCATGGCTTAGAGTGGCACTCTTCTGGGGCTAAAAACAAGCACAAATCAGAACAAGGCACAAGAATGGGGAGCATTTGTTAGTGTCTAATAACAACACTTATATTAACAAATTTGGTAAAACAGACATACCAAGTGGAATGACACAAAATGGGGGATCCTGTTTTATGTGATAGATGATCATGAATGTGTTCTTTACTGCCATTCTGTAGGGGCACACATGTGAATCACTCAAAGATCAACCTGTGCCCTTCACCCTCTCTAGTTTCTTTAATTCCATCCCCATCCCCACCCAAAGAAGAGGTTTCAGGCCATCCAGCACACCCAACTTAGACACTCAACAACACGATTACTAGTGAAGGAACCTGGAGTTTAAATTATAGAGGCTGAGGCATCTCATAAAAGCAGTTCATGGTATTCAGTCACATTGATTCCAGTGCAAAGCACAAGGTGACACCATTACGCTCTCATATACTTAGCCTTCTCATCTCTCCACTAAACTTTAGGGTTTTAGTTCATCTAGCTAGTTCTATCTATCCACAACTCCCCCTGACAAGGCCCAAGTTGAGTTAAGCATCTTTTCACCTTCCTTCTGGTTCCCAGAGGAATGACAGCAATATGGTGTCTCTATTCTGTATGACATTTAACATCCACACATCCAGTTAATCTCCTTTTCCCTGGCCTTTTAAAGCACATACAAATATTTTTTTTTCTTTGAAGATCAGGTTCTTTGACAATGTATTCTACTCTTCATTTCCCTTCCCTCCTTTCTCATCCCACCCCAAGTAGACCCGTCATCAGCAGTCTTTTCAGCCTTTTTCCCTGCTACTCTCAGATATCTCTCTTAAATTTTTTCCCACAGCTCTGACCTCTAGATCAGTGGTTTTCACATTTTAATGTGTGCCAGAATCATCTAGAATGTGGATTAAAACATAGATTGGTGGGCCTTGTCCTCAGATTTTCTGATTGGGGGTCTGGACCTGGCCTAAGAATTTGCAAGTTTCCAAATACTGCTGATGCTTTCACATGTTAAGAAGTACTGCTCTAGGTGTCACCTACTAAATCCTGGTCAAGACTGTAAGTAATCTCTTTGCTTAAGTTGGACTCTCAATCCCCAGTCAGGGCACATGCCCAGGTTGCAGACTGGGCCCCCAGTGAGGGGCGTGCAGGAGGCAACCACACATTGATGTTTCTCTCCCTCTTTTTCTCCTTTCCTTTCCCCACTCTCTAAAAATAAATAAATAAAATCTTTAAAATGAAATAAAATGTTAAAAAAGAAAGGTGAAAACATAACTGAAATGCAAAAAAAAGATTTGTGCAGCATATGGAGAAGGTGCTGTGACTGATCAAATGTGTCAAAAGTGGTTTGCAAAGTTTCTCAGTATTATTAATATTTTGGCCAAATAATTCTTTGCTGTGGAGCTGTCTTATGCACTGGATGATGTCTAGTGGGCCTCTACCCACTAGAAGCCAATAGCAGCACATAGTCAGTATATGCAAAATATCCAAATCTATAAAGTTGTTGGTGACAATGAAAAATGTGTCTTTTATCTTACAGAAAAAAACTAAACAGACTTTTTGGCCAACCCAATATATTTAATTTAAAGGATTATTAGGAAATCATGTTCTTCCAACTCCTGGAACATTTTTTTAAAAATTACCTTTCTTATATAAAATGACAATAGATTGGTAGTTGATTTTTGCTTTAGTGTCTTAACAAAATAAGACTGGCAATCCTAATTTGTACCTCCTCCCAAAACTTTCATTTAAATTTTATTGGTCCATGAAATCCAAAAGTCTGGGAACTACTGGCCAAACTAACACTGCTACCACTGCTACCTCCCCACTCCTATCTGATAGCAAAATCCCTTTCCTTTCAATGTTAGGAAAGAATCTTGCTATGAAGAAGTCCTGTATTATATTTCATCAGATCTTATTTTAGACATCTCTTCCTCCTACTAAGCCAAAAGTCTGCCTTCCTATAGTTTTCACCCATTTTTGGAGGTAATATTGAATAAATTTACTTTTTTCCTAAGAAAGTCCTTCTAATATTTAAATACAGATATCATGTTGTTATCTCTCTCAGGCTACATAACCACAATCATTTTCATCATTATTATACTTTAATTACTACAGCTGAAAATTGCAATTGCTTTTGTGAGGGCCGCATCACACCACTGAATCATTAAAATATCAGCTAAAACCTCCAAATCTTTTACTTAAGGCTGTTCACAAGCATGCATGTTATGTCACAACTATTCTACAGCTATGCAATGTTTTCTAAACTTTCATTTATCCCTTCTACATCTTAATCTCAAGCATACAAATAATGACTAGGATGTGGTTTATCTTCTAGTTGCCCATGTTATTTTCTCTCTTAACTAGGTACGATCCCTGAAGGCAGAAACCACATCTCACAGCACTTTTTTAAACCCCTGCAATAGCTTGCACAGAATTGGGTACACATCCATTAAATACATAGTTGGTTCCAGTGTGATGTCCTTTATCTATGAATGCAGCCTATATGTAAAATATTACAGAGAAATCACAAAAATTGGGTTGCTGGACCTAACCAATACTGTACATTCAGTACACAACACTTTGCTGATCTCAAAGATTCTCTGCCTATTAATTCTGTTCCCTTGCTTCTTTTACAGAGAATTATTTGTGTAAAATACCCCAAGCATTTAACAATGATTTTGACTTGTGGGGGCTATCCCCAGATATGGATAATAGAAGAGAAGTCATATCTAAGTTCAAATAGAGTACTTTAAATATTTTTATTGTATAAAGAAGCCAATGAAAAATGTCTTCAAAATGTGGATATGTATTCTGAAGTCTAAGAAAAATTTGACAGCCTAAAGAGTGAGAAGAATGCCGTAAAATACAAGTTACCTAGCTATACACTACTACAAAGATATGATCAGAAAAATCTAGGTGCCTTTCTTGCTTTCCTCTTTAAGAAAAAGTAGGTATTAGAGATTCTCAGATTCAGAAGGTGATAATGGAGAGTCAAGCAAATATTTATTAAAGGGATATTATATGCCCAAACCTGCAATGTACTATGGTCTAAACATCATGTTAAAAAAAAAAAAAGAACAAATGTTCTAACACCATGGCAATATTTATCATTCGACCTATATTTCCTGGATAATCAAGGAGACTGTGGTGGGGATAAAAGTTCTGTAAAATACTGTGCCTGCCTTTCAATAATTTATACTCTGGTAGAAATCATAGTATCTCATCAGAGAAAAATTAAGTGCTAAACTACATAATACAAACTCTAAGAGCAGGGTAAGCATGGAAAAGGAGACAGATCAGCATGGGCTTAAATAATCATGAAAGGTTTGTGGAGGTGAGAGAATTAAAAATGGGTTTTGAGACAGGACAGGTAGAAATCTGGATAGGTGTAGGTAAGAGAGAAGGAAGGGGGAGAAGAGCAGGATGAACAAAGGCACAAAGATCGGGAAAGCACAGCACGTGGAGACAGACATCAGTATGGTTTGTTGTGAGAAGGAAAAGTGCAACCTAACTGCAACAAAAAAATCCCTTCTCTTATTGAAACAATACCAGTCAAGAAGTGTAAGGAACAGATCATGTTGAAAGGCTTGAAACCAAAGTGTGTGTGTGGTGGGTGTGATGTATATTGTAAGATTTTGAACCGGGAAGTGATTTGAAATCCATATTTTAGTTTGCCTATCAGGCCTTCAGCAAGCAGTGATTACAAATGAGAGAGGAAGGGAAACTAGCTTAGGATGGTGTGAAGTAAAGCACACAAGTTGTTTGTTGGCAGTGAGGTTAGAGATAAACTCCAAAAATAGAGACACAAAGAAACTTGATGATGTAGAAAATGAAGGCAAGGGAGGGAGGGAGTTCATGATGACTCTAAGCATACCTAGCCTGGAAACAAAAACAAAAACAAAAACAAAAAACAAGGAAACACTGACAGAAAGCTACAACTATCCCTGCTGTTACCTTGTCTGAGAAACTAATTCGTGTTGATAAAGGCTGTCATCACAATTAGTTATCTGAACTGCATTTTAATAGATGCCTTCAATGCCTTTTTTACCTCGGGGGGTGGAAGGGGGTAGAAACTGAAGGGGAGCATCTTTCAACAGCACCCTTCACACTAATACAATGGAGGTGTTTGCTTACTCCGCTTACAATCACGGCCGCCGTTGCAAACTTCACCCTTAGAAAAATTAGGATTATTCCAGGAAAGATACCCATTCACCCTCTGGGTAGCAGGATCTTGCCAGTTCCTCAGCTGTCAGAGCGAGTTCGTGAAGAGAAGGGAGGCGCCTGAAGCAGGCGGCCTCCCAGGGGGGTCGAGGAAGCAGGGTTCAACCGAAGAAGTAAAACCAACGATGCCAGAAGAGTGAAAGACAGGGAAGGGACTCAGCTGAGGGGAGAGAGAGACCAAAGGACCGTTAAGCCCCTCCCAGGCCAGGAACCAGGCAAACCAGGCCAGCCTGGCCCGCGCGGCCCGGCGCGGCCCAGCCCCACTCCCCAGCCTGGTAATCCGGGAGCTCCCCCTCACCTGCTCGGGCTCATCAGATGACTGGGAAGCCGAGGCTCCCCCAGTCGGAAACGCCACTGCAACGCCAACCCGGAAGCATTGAAACCAACGGAAGTAACCAAGCTGTTCCCCTGGCAACGGCGGTGCAGGCATTTCAACTGCACCTCCTCCAATCCCTAAAAAGAAGGCGCGAAAGGAGAGGCGAAAACAACAGGAGTCTTAACGGGGAAATCAGGCAGGCTGCCCAAAGGGGTACCCTGATTTTTGGGAGGTGTAGGAAGAGGAAGGTAAGGCATCTTCTGCAGTTAACTTGCTTGACGGTGAGAGCAGATTTCGTGTTACTACCCACCCAGCACCAACTAGGCCCGGGAGAGAAGGCGCGGAGTAAAAGCCTAGGGTCTGCGAGGGGTGGGGTAAGAGGAGAGGCTAGGGATGAGTGAAAGGGCGGGGCAGCCTCTAGCAGAACGCGAAAAAAGAGGGAAAATGAAGGGGCGGGGCAAAAGGCTTAAAATAAAAGTGGAAAAATGAGGGAAAGGAGATGAACGGTATTTAGTAAACTGCCTAAGCTCGGAAAGAAAGGTCAAATAGAGCAAAAGACGGAAAACTGTACTTGAACAACAATTAAAATAAAATTAAAATAAAATAAAAAAGAAAGGTCAAATAAACAAATACATCTCACCACCTACTAGGGTTCCAGGTGTTAGGTTCCAGGTGTTAGGGACCAAAGAATAAGGTGCGGGCCATGTACTCAAAGCACATGGTTGACAAACAGCAAGTTGTAAACAAAAGAGAAGACCACAAAAAAATTAAAGAATCTGAAGAGTAGAAATGAAAACGGGGAGTTTCAGTTAACCTGTAACTCACAATCAGCCAGAAAACCATGAGGGCCTGCTCACTGGCTTCTGGCTATAGATCACTGTGGTGGAAGGAATAGATGCAAAGCACCCTGGATGATTCCGTTGACCCCAATGGGCTTCATTCGAATTTTAAACCTCTCCTGTGAAAGTTCTGTAATCTTGCGAGATTACATAATAATAGGGTTTATGTGTTGTGTGCAGTATAACAGTTTAGCCAGTGCAAAGGCATGTGCCTAAATGATTATTTGTTGAATGAATGCATGTTCAGAATACCTTTGTTCCCCAGTAAATAAGTTCTTAAGGCAGCACACATGTTAGCCAACATTAGGGAATAATTACTAAGGATGATGCCAAGAGCTTCATGTGTACACAACTACCCTATGAGACAGTTTCTATTATTTTCCCTTTTTGATAGATGAGAAAACTGATATAGTAAGAAGTTGAGAAAGTAATTTGGTAAGTGGTAGAGCTGAGATTCAAATTCCAGTCTGACTTCAGAGCCCAGGCTCTTAACCACTCTACCATTCAGTTCTCAATTTTAATGCCCTTGTTACCTTCAGAAAGTTACTTATTAAAAATAAAGATAATTGCCCTGGCTGGTGTGGCTCAGTGGTTGAGTGTTAGCTTGCGAACCAAAGGGTCACTGGTTCCATTCCCAGTCTAGGACACATGCCTGGGTTGCAGGCCAGGTCCCCAGTAGGGGACACAGGAGAGGCAACCACACATTGATATTTCTCTCCCTTTCTTCTCCCTCTCTCCCCCTCTCTAAAAAATAAATAAAATCTTTTTAAAAAAATAGAGATAATATAAGAAACATGTTCATACATTCCAAAATGTGAATCCCCTTCAATTTACATCTCAGCAAAGCACTCCCAGCCAGCCAGCAAAAGAATGTTGTAGCTTAGAGTCAGTCCTCATTCAGAAGGACTGCACTCTCTTCAGTGACATGAATTGTATGTCCAGCTGTGGCCTGGGCTGTGCCTCACATCCAAGTCTGTGAACCTTTTAGAATTACTCATATAGCCCTCTCCGTGAGCAAATCACTACCAGCTTTTCTACAAAATTGCACTTTTGCCTCTTCAGCAGCCACTGCCGTCACCAACTACTCTCACCGACCACCTAAATAAACTTTGTTAAAAGGAGCTTTGTTCTCAAATTACTTATTTTAAAAGTTCTAGAATAGATAAATTTTAAAACAAAATTTGTAGAAACATTATAAACATACACACTTTAACACATTTTCAGTTTGCTTTGTTCTCAACATTTTCTAAAACTACATTAAAAATCTAGTCCTCATTATCAAAGTTGGTCATTTTCCTTTTAAATCACCTTTTTGTTGTCTTTACCACATAGACCAGTATTTGATTATATTCTGTCTTGTGTTATGCTTGACTTCTGATCTCTCCAAGAGATAAGCTACTGAAGAGGATAGAATCCTGGAATCCTCAAGTTGGAAAGATACTTAGAGGTCCCTTCTATAATATTTATTAAAGACAATTCTCCAGTCTCTGCTAGAATACTTCTAGTGTACGTATATACCACAAGTCAGCTCATTTCACTATTCGGTAACTTTGTTAGACAGTTCTCATTTATGATGAGCTAAAATGTGCCTTCCTCTTTCTACTCTCCCAAGAGAAACACCTGGTGTTGTTTTTTTTTTAATTCTTTTTAAAGACATTTTTATTTATTTTTAGAGAGAAGGGAAGGGAAGGAGAAAGAGAGGGAGAGAAACATCAATGCGTGGTTGCCTCTCATGCTCCCCTACTGGGCACTTGGCCTACAATCCAGACATGTGCCCTGACTGGGAATTGAACTGGCGACCCTTAGGTTCGCAGGCCGGCACTCAATCCACTGAGCCACACCAGCCAGGGCACCTGGTCTTATAATATAAAAAGAGCACTGTATTTTGATCCAGAAGATCTTTTTATTAATTGAGGTGAGGTTCACCTCACTAATACAATATTACATGTCAATTATATCTCAATAAAACTGGAGGGGGGACAACAAACAAAAAATAATATAAAATTGAGAACATTTATTTTTTTAATATATTTTAGTGATTATGCTATTACAGTTGTCCCATTTTCCCCCCTTCACTCCCCTCCACCCTGTACACCCTCTCCCACCCATATCCCCCCCTTTAGTCATGTCCATGTGTCATACTTATAAGTTCTTTAGCTTCTAGATTTCCCATACTATTCTTACCCTCCCCCTATCTATTTTCAACCTACAATCTATGCTACTTATTCTTATTCTCTGTACCTTTTCCCCCTCTCTCCTTCTCCCACTCCCCTGTTGCTAACCCTCCATGTGATCTCCATTTCTGTGGTTATATTCCTGTTCTAGTTGTTTGCTTAGTTTCTTTTGGTTTTACTTTAGGTGTGATTGTTAATAATTGTGAGTTTGCTGTCCTTTTACTATACATGTTTTTTATTTATCTTCTTTTCTTAGATAAGTCCCTTTAACATTTCATAAAATAAGGGCTTGGTGATGATGAACTCCTTTAACTTGACCTTATCTGAAAAGCACTTTATCTGCCCTTCATTCTAAATGAAAGCTTTGCTGGACAGAGTAATCTGGTCCTTGTCTTTCATGACTTGGAATATTTCTTTCCAGCCCCTTCTTGCCTGTAAGGTCTCTTTTGAGAAATCAGCTGACAGTCTGATGGAAACTTCTTTGTAGGTGACTGTCCCCTTATCTCTTGCTGCTTCTAGGATTCTCTCCTTCGTTTTTACCTTGGCTAATGTAATTATGATGTGCCTTGGTGTGTTTCTTCTTGGGTCCAACTTCTTTGGGGCTCTCTGAGCTTCCTGGATTTCCTGGAAGTCTATTTCCTTTGCCAGACTGGGGAAGTTCTCCTTTATTATTTGTTCAAATATGTGTTCAATCTGTTGCTTTTCCTCTTCCCCTTCTGGTACCCCTATAATTCGGATGTTGGAACGTTTAAAGATGTCCTGGCAGTTCCTAAGCTTATCCTCATTTTTTTGAATTCTTATTTCTTCATTCTTTCCTGTTTTTTTTTTTTTTCTTCCTTCTGGTCCACTCTATTGTTTTGAGTCCCAGTTTCCTTCCCATCCCTATTGGTTCTCTGTGCATCTTCCTTCATCTCTTTTATGGTAACCTGCATTTTTTCATCTAATTTGTGCCCAAAATCAACCTATTCTGTGAGCTTTCTGATCACCAGTGTTTTAAACTGTGCATCTGATAGATTGGTTATCTCTTGGTCGCTCAAAAGGATGAGTCCTGGGGCATTGATCTGTTCTTCTGTTTGAGACATCTCTCTCTCTCTCTCTCTCTCTCTCTCTCTCTCTCTCTCTCCCTTTTTTTTTTTTGGTCTGGCCGCTCCTGTTACAGTGAGGGGCGGAGCCTTAGGTGTTCACCGGGGCTGGGCACCCCAGTCGCTAGATTGTGACGTTGTGGGGGCGGGGGCAGGGGTGAACAATTGCGGTAGCTCCATTCTCCTGGGATCTCAGTCCCTTCCCTGGGATCCTGGGTTGCGCGCTCTGCCCTGGTTCACAATTGCAGCCTCACTGGGTCCGCCAGTTGCCGCTTGCGAACTCAGGGTCCACACACTGCGATCTTGCGCGCCCCGGATGGCTTACGTGCTCCCGGTTGCCCACGCGCCCGGTTTTCCCTGTTCTCTGAGCTCGGGACCAGCTCCCGGCAGCTGCTCGTCTCCGCCCCTCCTACCAGTCTGGATGAACGGTCTACTTCAACTTCCCGGCTGTCCGACTTCCATTCAGATAAATTCTCTGTCAGTTCTGGGTGTTATTCTGCCTCTAAATTGTTGTTGTTCTAACCTTGGTTGTACGTGGAGGTACGGTGTGTCCACCTATGTCTCCATCTTGCCAGAAGTCCGAGAACATTTTTATTTTCATTAAAAGACACTGGTAAGAGAATAAAAAGGCAAGATCCAGACAGGGAGAAGAGATTTTTAATCCTTGTATCCTACAAATTGCATATCCGGTATAAACTTCTAAACTCAGAGATAAAAAGGACAACTTAATTTACAATGGGAAAAATACTTGAAAGGTATTTCATAAAAGAGTATATCAAAATTATCAATAAGCATATGAAAAGTGCATAGCATTATTAATCTAGAAAATTCAACTTCAAACAAACCCACAAGCTAGGCCAAAGTTTAAAGGACTGACAATACAAGGGGTTTGGTAGAAAGCACCTCAAATTCTTATCCACTGCTAGTAGGAGGATGTATTAGTTTTCTATTGCTGTGTAAAAAAACATTGCCACAAATTTATCAGCTTAAAACACCACACATCTACTGCCTTCCAGCTTCTGCTGGTCAAGAGTCCAGGCATGACTTATTGGGCTCTTGGTGTCAGAAGGCTGCAATCAAGGATCAGCCAGAATTTATTTTTATCTTGAAACTTGACTGGGGAAGAATTCACTTCCAAACCCATTCAAGTTGTTGCAGAATTCACTTCCTTACAGCTGCAGTATCAAAGACTTCAATTGCTTGCTGGCTATTAGACAAAAGCCACTCTGAGCTCCTAAGACTGTTCCCAGTTTCTTGTGACATGACTCTCTCTATAGGAAGTTCATACAGCAGCCACTTGATGCTTCCAGGCCAGCAGGAGACAGAGAGCCTCAGATGTGGTTTTATCAGCACAGAATATGTGGGACTATTATTTTCTGTGATAAAGACTATACCTATATTTTAAAACTACAAAGAGCTTCTTTTTTCTGATTATAATAAAGTACATAGTCATTATAAAACACTTTAAACTATACTCAAAAGTGGAAAGAAGTAAAAATGAACGGAAATCCAAATATTCAAAGAGCACTACTCTTAACAGTGTTGAGGGGCTCCTTCTAGTGCGCTCTCAATGCATACACACGTAGTTATACCACCACTCTTGTGATGTGTGTGTTGCAGTCACATCCTCCTGCTGGGTGGCCTCAGGTGCTGAAGTCAGCATCGTCAGTATATCTAACTTATATTCCTCCTGAATTTCCAGGTGTTTTCTTGTTGTTGTTGTTGCTGTTGTTGTTAAACTATATTTTGTTGATTATGCTATTCGAGTTGTCCCATTTTTTTCTCCCCTTTATTCACCTCCACACTGCACCCCCCTCCCACTGACATTCCCCCCTCCTTAGTTCATGTCCATGGGTTGTACATACAAGTTATTTGGCTTCTCCATTTCTTATACTATTCTTAACCTTCCTCTATTTTCTACCTACCATTTATGCTACTTATTCTCTGTACCTTTTCCCCCATTCTCCCCTCCCCTCCCAACTGATAACTCTCCAGGTGATCTCCATTTCTATTTTTCTGTTCCTGTTCTAGTTGTTTGCTTAGTTTGTTTTTGTTTTTGGTTCAGTTGTTAATAGTTGTCAGTTTACTACTCACAGTTTTGATCTTCTTCTTTTTCTTAGATAAGTCCCTTTAACATTTCATATAATAAGGGCTTGGTGATGACGAACTCCTTTAACTTGACCTTCTCTGGGAAGCACTTGATCTGCTCTTCCATTCTAAATGGAAGATTTGCTGGATAGAGTAATCTTGGATGTAGGTCCTTGCCTTCTATGACTTCAAATACTTTCTCCAGCCCCTTCTTGCCTGCAAGGTTTCTTTTGAGAAATCAGCTGATAGTCTTATGGGAACTCCTTTGTAGGTGATTGTCTCCTTTTCTCTTTCTACTTTTAAGATTCTCTCCTTATATTTAATCTTAGGTAATGAAACGAGGATGTGTCTTGGTGTGTGCTTCCTTGGGTCCAACTTCTTTGGGCCTCTCTGGGCTTCCTGGACTTTCTGGAAACCTATTTCCTTTGCCAGATTGGGGAAGTTCTCCTTCATTATTTTTTCAAATAAGTTTTCATTTCTTGCTCTTCCTCTTCTTCTTCTGGCACGCCTCTGATTCAGATATTGGAACCTTTAAAGTTGTCCCAGGGATTCCTAAGCCTCTCCTCGTTTTTTTGAATTCTTGTTTCTTCATGCTATTATGGTCAAATGTTTATTTTTTCCTTCTGCTCCAAACTGTTGATTTGAGTCTCAGTTTCCTTCCCTTCCCTGTTGGTTCACTGCATGTTTTTCTTTATGTCACTTTGCATAGCCTCCACTTTTTCCTTTATTTTGCAACCACACTCAACCATTTCTGCCAGCATCCTGACTACCCGTGTTTTCAACTGTGCATCTCATAGGTTGGCTATCTGTTTATCACTTAGTTCTATTTTTTGGAGTTTTGATCTTTCATTTGAGCCATATTTCTTCATCTCAGTGTACCTGTTTCATTGTAAGAGGTGGAACCTTAGGTATTTCCAGGGTGGGGCAACCCCCTTCACTGCATTGTGGCACTTGATGTGGGGGAGGGATCATAGAGGGAACAATGCTGCTTGCTTGGTTTTCAGCTGGCTTTTAGTCAGTTCCCCCACTACCCATAAGCAAATTGGACCCTTCTGGTGCTGATTCCTAGGCAAGTGGACCTGTGTACACTCTAGGACTCTGTGTATCTCTGCAATGATCTCTCCTGTGAGGCTGGAAGTTTCTCCCACTGCTGCAACCCCCAGAGGTTTTTACAGCCATGAGTTTTGAGGCTTTCTTTTTCCATGCTGAAAACCTGGGATGTGCAGTCTGTCTCACTTTCCAGTTGTTCCTCCTAGTTTATCCACACAGAAATGTGGGCTGCCAGCCGCCACATCACCTGCTTGGTCCTTCAGCCACCACCTTGCCATGTGTCCCCTCCACCCTGGCCCTGGCTGCCAGTCTCCACCCCTCCTACCAGTCTAAATGAATGTTTCTTCTTTAACTCCTCAGTTGTCAACCTTCCATACAGTTCAATTTTCTGGCAGTTCTGGTTGGTTTTTGTTTTTAAATTTGTTGTTGTCCTTCTTTTGGTTGTGCAGTGTATATCTACCTACACCCCCATCTTGGCCAAAAGTCCTGAATTTCCAGGTTTTAAAAGTTATGTATCTTGATGAAAGGAAAAGGAAAACAAAAAAAAAAAAACATACATAAGAAGATAAAATTACAAAAGAAGTAAAAATGTAAACATCATCCCCATTACCCAGTACCATCATTCATATATCTTGTGTGTCCTTCCAGTCTTTCTGTCTCATATAAATATAAATATTTTTGTCAATTTTGGCTTCCAAAAGATTTGCCCATTTTGTTTACCTTTTCAAAGGACCAGTGCTTGAATTCATTGATTTTTTGTATCATTTTTTAGACTCTTGTTTATTTCTGTTCTGGTCTTTATTATGCCCTACCTTCTCCTCAGTTTGGGCTTTGTTGTTCATTTTCAAGTTCCTATAAGTATGAAGTTACATTGCCCATTTAAACTTTTTCTTTTTTTAAGATTTTATTTCTTTCTTTTTAGACAGAGGGGAAGGGTGGGAGAAAGAGAGGGAGAGAAACATCAATGTGTGGTTGCCTCTCACATGCCCCCAACTGGGGACCTGGCCTACAAGCCAGGCATGTGCCCTGACTGAGAATCAAACGAGCGACCCTTTGGTTCGCAGGCTGGCACTCAATCCATTGAGCCACACCAACCAGGGCTTTTTCTTGTTTTTTTGAGATAGGCCTATAATACTATGAATTTCTCCCATAGGATTGCTTTCCCAGTGTCCAACAGATTTTGGATTATTGTGTCCTAATTTTCATTTGTTTCAAGGTATCTTTTGACTTCTTCCTTGATCTCATTCTTAACCAATTAATTGTTTAATAACATCTTATTTAGCTTCCATGTCTTTGTGTTTTTTTTCCATGTGATGTATTTCTAGTTTCATAGCATTATGGTCAGAGAAAATATTTGATACGATTTCAATCTTCTTAAATTTATTGAGACTTGTTTTGTGTCCTAGCATGTGGCCTATCCTAGAAAATGTTCCATGTGCTCTTGAAAAGTAAGTATAGTCTGCTTGCTTTGGGGTTAAATGCTCTAAAGACATCAATTAAATCCATTTAACACTGTCTCCTTGTTGATTTTTTTGCCTGGAAAATCTATTCATTGACGTCAATGGGGTGTTAAAATCCCCAACTATGACTGTATTTTATGTCCTTCAAGATTTGCTTCTCATATTTAGGTGCTCCTATGTTGGATGCATAAGTGTTTACAAGGTTATATCCTCTTGTTGGATTGTTCCCCTCATCACTATTTAGTGTCCTTCTTTGTGTCTTACTATAGCTTTGGTTTTAAAGTCTATTTTGTCCAATATAAATACTACTACCCCAGCTTTTTTTTTTCTTTTTCATTTGTATGGAATATCTTTCTCAATCCCTTTACTTTTAGTCTGTGTGTATCTTTCAATCTGAGGTGGGTCTATTGTAGGCAGCATATTTATGGGTCTTGTTTTCTTACCCATTCAGCTACCCTCTGTCTTTTGGTTGGAGCATTTAAGCCATTCACATTTAAGGTGACTGTTGATAGATACATCTGTATTGCCATTTTATTGTTAGACTGTATTCCTCTGACCTTTTTTCTTCTCCCTCCTTTGTCCTCCTTTATCCTCCTTTCTCCTCCTCCTCTTCCTTCTTCTTCACCTTCTTTTCTTCTTCACCTTCTTCACCTTTTCCTCTTCCTCCTCTTCCTCCTCCTCCTTGCAAGCCCTTTAACATTTGTTGCAGTACTGGTTTGGTGTTAACAATCTCCTTTAGCTTTTTCTTGTTTGAGAAGCTCCTTGTTTCTCCTTTGATTTTAAATGATAGCCTTGCTGGGTAAAGTAGTTTTTGTTGTATGTCCTTGCTTTTCATAACATTGAATATTTCATACCAGTCCCTCCTGGACTTAAATGTTCTGTTGAGTAATCAGATCACCAGTCTAGTCGGTGCTCCCCTGTCGGTAACTCCCTGCTTTTCTCTTGAGCGTTTAGGATTCTCTCCTTGTCATTTTAAGTATTATGTGTCTCAGTGTAGGCTTCTTTGGGTCCAACTTGTTTGGGACTCTCTGAGCTCCTTGGATTTGTATGACTTTTTCCTTCACTTGATTAGGGAAGTTTTGGCCATTATTTTTTTTTTAAGATTTTATTTATTTATTTTTAGAGAGGGAAGGGAGGGAGAAAGAGAGAGAGAGAAACATCAATGTGCAGTTGCTGGGGGCTGTGGCCTGCAACCCAGGTATGTGGCCTGACTGGGAATTGAACCTGCGACACTTTGGTTCGCAGCCCACGCTCAATCCACTGAGCTATGCCAGCCAGGGCAGTTTTGGCCATTATTTGCTCAAATAGATTCTTGATCCCTGTTCATTCTTTTCTCCTTTTGTTATTCTCATGATGTGGATGTTGTTACACCTCGTGTTATCCAAAATGTTTCTTAAGCTCTCCTTATTTTTTAAAATTCTTTTTTCCTTTTGCTGCTCTGCCTGCACATTTTTTCTACTTTGTCTTCTAAATCACTGATGTGACCCTCTGCTTCAGCTAACCTACTGTTTATTCCTTGCAGTATATTATTTATCCCAGACATTGCACTCTTTATTTCTGACTGGTTCTTTTTTATGGTTTCTACGTCTTTTTTCATGCTGTTGACTATCCTTATAATCATTACTCTAAACCCTCTCTTTGATAAATTGCTTGTCTCCATTTCATCTAGTTTTTCTGGAAAATTCATGTGTTCTTTCCTTTGGGGTCTGTTTTTGTCTTCCCATTTTGGCTGCTTCTATGTATTTTCTGCCTTACTTTTTAAGCTAATAAGTCATTAAATTTATGACCTCTTCATCTAATCAAGCTGTAATCAGCAGCCTGGTTTAAGCACCACAGGGTGGGGCATAGTAATTCCTGCAGATAGGGTTCTTGCTTCCCCACAGGCTGATGCCACTCAAAGGGGACTGCTCCGCATGTGCAAGACTGCTCCTGCAAATGGGGAATGACTCAGCACAGGGATCCTGGCAGCTGTTCCTTCAGTTCTCTCCCCAGAGTCACCAACCCCAAACTCTCTTCAAGCATCTCTAGTCCACACTTCCCTCCCTTTGCCAGCACCCAGGGTAAGTGGCTGCAGATGAAATTGTGTGCATTGGTCTTGTAAGAGGCTCTCTGTGTCTCCAGCAGTCTTTCCCTAGCAGACAGAAACCCTGCTGCTTTTCATAGCTGGATGTTATCTGGATTCCTTTCTGGCTTTGGTGCTGTAGGCTTGGGGAGCCCAGCTTGGGGTTTAGACTCCACACTTTTGAGGAGGAACCCCCCAACTGCTGAAATATTCCTCTGGCACTTCAGCTGTCACCTGTGGAAGCCCAGCCAGTCCTCTCACATCTCCTCTGCACTCCATCCGTACCAGTCACATTGTGGTAAAGTGGTTTCTTCTATCTGTCCAAGGTTCTAAGGCACAGGTGGCAAACACAAAGTCCATGGGCTAAACCTGGCCCTCCACCTTGTTTTATCTGGCCCAGCACCTTGTTTTTACCCAGCAACAGTGCCAAGCTCCCATTGAACTGTTAAGGAGTAGCTATATTTATACAGTTCTAAAATTACATTCAGCCCTTTGAAGGCAACCACGAGGCTGATGTGGCCCCTGGTGAAAATGAGTTTAACAGTCCGGTTCTCAGACTTCTCTCCAGCTAGTGTTCAATGGGTTATTCTGGATTATTTCTTTACAGTTTATTTGTGATTCTGGCCTGCTCCTGGGAGGAAGTTAGTGTAGCTTCCACTTACTCCTCTGCCATCTTGGATCCCCCTACATTTTATTTTCATACTAAGTTTGTCACTGTTTTTTTACACTCACAGCCCATCTCAATTCAGAGCAGCCACATTTCAAGTGCTCAGTAGCCACATTGGCATGTTGGCCACCATACTGGACAACAGAGATCTAAGTCACTGTGCCATCTGATGATTTATCACATACCTTCTCCAGCATACCCCCCCAAGTATCATCTAGCTCCCTGCTACTCAGATGTGGTCAGTGATAGCATCAGAATCACTTGAGGCTTGTTAGAAATGCAGATTCTCAGGCCCCAAGCAGAACTTATTTAAGTTGAAATCTGCATTTTAGCACTATCCCAGGTGATTCATTTACATATGTAATTTAAGAAGTCTGTTTTGCCTCCTATTAAACACCTCCAGTAGCAGGAAACTCACTATCCTCTCCCCAAGGAAGCCCATTCCATCTTTAAATGGTCCTAATTATAAGAAAAAAACATTTCTCCTTCCTTTATTGAGGATTCCCCATAATCCCCTATAATATTGTGCTAATCACTTCACATGAATTATCTCATTTAAGCCCAGGAGTGAATAAGACAAAGGCTAATTTTTCTCCTTTTGTTGCTGTTTTTGTTTATTGTGGTAAAATATACATAACATAAAAAATCACCATTTTAAGTATACAATTCAGTGGCATCAAGTACATTCATAGTGTTGTATAATCATCACCACTATTTCCAGAAGTTTTCACTATCCCAAACAAAAACCCATTAAACAGCCACTTCCCCTTCCCTTATCTCTCCAGCCCTGATAACCACTATTTTTTCTGTATCAATAAATTTAAATATTCTAAATACCTCATACAAGTGAAATCATACTATATTTGTCTTTTTGTGTCAGGTTTACTTCACCTAATATAATGTTTTCAAAGTTCATCCACATTGTAGCCTGGATAAAAACTTCCTTCCCTTTTACAATAATTATTCCATTGTATGTATACACAAGTTTTGCTTATCCATTCATCTGCTGATGGACATTTGGGTTGTTTCCACCTTTTGGCTATTGTGAATAATGCTGCTATAAACATTGTTGTGCAAAAATCTGAGCCCTTGCTTTTTAATTCTTTTGGCTATACACCTCAGAGTGGAATTGTTAAATCATATGCTAATTCTATATTTAACTTTTTAAGGAACCACCAAACTGTTTTCCACAGCAGCTGCACCATTGTACCATAGCCTTTTAAAAGAATATGTCAGTTCTTTTTCTGATCAGAAAATTTTAAAACCATGCTCTTTTAAGAAAACTGGAATATACAGACAAAGAAAACTTTAGGAAAAGAAAACTGTAGTCTGCCCTAGCTGGTGTGGCCTAGTGGATTGAGTGCTGGTCTGCAAACCAAGGGGTCATTGGTTTGATTCCCAGTTGTGGTCCAGGTTCCCAGTAGGGGGCACTTTTGTAGATTTTATTTATTTATTTTTAGAGAGGGGGAAAGGGAAGGAGAAAGAGAAGAGAAATATCAATGTGTGGTTGACTTTCATGCATCCCCTACTGGGAACCTGGCCAGCAACCCAGGCATGTGCCCTGACTGGGAATTGCACCAGCGACCCTTTGATTCGCAAGCTGACACTCAATCCACTGAGCCACACCAGCCGGGGCAATTCTAAATATTTAGACACCTAATAACAGAGCTTCAAAATATATGAAACAAAAACTGATAGAATTGAAAAATAAACAAATACACAAAGATTTCAACACACCTCTCAATAATTGATAGTAAAAGTATATATAAAATCAGTAACAATATAGAAGACAACACTATCAACCTAACCTAACTGACATTTATAAAACACTCCAAAAAACAACAGAATATACATTCCTTTTTCATGGCCATTGAACAATGAACAAATTAGACCATATTCTCAGCCATAAAATAATTCAATAAACAAAACTCCTCTTCCTGGTAGGGGTTGGGCATGAGGTCCTGGTCCTTGTAATGTACAGAGGCAGAAGGAAAGAGCTCTGGCCCTCTCAGCATCATGTCTTCAGTGCCCAATAGTTTCCAGTCCAGACGTTCTATACTCAAGCACTGGGACACAGTTAAAGCTAACAAGCAAATAAATACATTTATTTATTTATGCAACACATTTAAAAGCATTGAAATTATGCAAAGAATGGTCTCGCCCTGGCCAGCATGGCTCAGTTGGTTGGAGTGTCATCAGTTAGACCAAAGGTCAAGGGTTTGATTCCCCTTCAGGGCATGTACCAGAGCTTTGGGTTCTATCCCTGGTTGGAATATGTGAGGGAAGGCAGCCTTATGATGATGTTTCTCTCACATCAATATCTCTCCCTCTCTCATCGATGTTTCTCTCTCTCTCCCTCCCTCCTTCCCACACTCCCTCTGTCTCTAAAAATAAAGAAAAAAGTTGTCTTTAGGTGAGGATAAAAAAAGGCATGCTCTCTGACAAAATAAAATTTAATTGATTTTATTGTATTAGGTTAAATTAGATCAAAAGAAGAAAGTTTCCTAGAAAATTCCCAAATATTTGGAACCTGAATAACATACCACTAAATAATTGATAGGACAAGGGAGGAAATCAAAAGTAAAATTATAAAGCATTTTGAACTAAATTAAAGTGAAAACATTAAAAAAATTGTGGGATGCAGCTAAAGATATGGTTAGAAGAGTTATAGCACTAAATGTGTATATTAGAAAACGTTAAATATCTCGAAATAATGACCTTATGAAACTAGAAGACAAATTGCAAATTAAACCTAAAGTAAACAAACTTAAACCTAAAGTAAAGATGGCACAAATCAAATATACTGAAAACAGAAAAACAAAGAAATGCTCATTCTTTAAGAATGTCAATAATATAGACAAACGTCTAGCTAGATTGATCAGGACAAAACAGATATAATTAAATAATATTAGGATTAAGAGAGGGAACATAAGTTATAGATCCTACAAATATTGTTGCAGGTAGTTTCTAAAATGGTCCCCATTGAGTCTTGCCTCCAGGTATTCTTGTCCCTATGTGATTTTCCCCTTGAGAATGAACTGACCTAGTGACTTGTTTCTAACCAACAACAATGACAAAGGAAATGGAATTCACTTTCTGACTAGGCTATGACTACTAACTTGCTACACCCTGTTTATTAATGGCTTTACTAAAGCAAGCTTCCATGTTGGAGAGGCAACATGGTAAGGAACTGAGGGCAGCCTATTGCCAACAGACAACAGGAAACTTAGCCCTCAGTCCAACAACCCACAAGGAACTGAATCCTGCCAACAACATGATCTTAGAAGTGGATCCTTCCCCAGGCAAGTGTTTAGATGAACCCTGGCTGGTGTGGCTCAGTGATTGAGTGCCAGCCTGGGAATCAAAGGGTCACCAGTTCAAATCCCAGTCAGGGCACATGCCTGGGTTGCAGGCCAGGTCCCCAATACGGGGCACAGGAGAGGCAACCACACATTGATATTTCTCTCCTTCTCTTCCCTTCTCTCTAAAACTGAATAAATAAAATCTTTTTTAAAAATAAAAAAAAACTTTTAAAAAAGTGTTTACATGAGACCCTGGTCCTGGCTGACAGTTTGATTACAGCCTGTAAAAAGTCCAGGACCCAGCAAAGATGTGACCAGATTCCTAAACTAGAGAAGCTGTAAAATAATAAATGATAAGTTTGTGGTAATTTGTTGTACAGAATAGATGACTATACAAATGTTAAAATGATAAGAAAATCTTATCACCCTGGCTGGCATAGCTCAGTAGATTGAGCTCGGGCTTCAAACCAACGCATCACAGGTTCAATTCCCAGTCAGGGCACATGCCTGGGTTGTGGGCTACATGAGAGGCAACCACACATTAATGTTTTTCTCTCTTTCTTTCTCCCTCCCTTCCCCTCTCTAAAAAAGAAATAAATAAATCTTTTAAAAACCCCACAGGTACCATAATAAAAAAAAAAAAAAGAAAGAAAATCTTATCAACAACTTTATGCTAATAAACTTGACAACTGATGAGAAGGACAAATGGAAAAATTTCTTAAAATATACAAACAATCAAAGCACATTTGAGAAGAAATCAGTAATCTGAATAGCCCAATAGCTATTACAAAAATTAATTTGTAGCTTAAAAACTTTCCCACAAAGAAAACTTTGGGTGTGGATGACTTCACTGGTAAATTCTCCCAAGCATTTAAGTAATAAATAATTATAGTTCTATATAAACTCTTCCAGAAAATATAAGACAATAGAATATTTCCCAACTCATTCTATGAGACCAGCATTACTGGTCACATAGACGTTATAGGACATTATAGGAAAGAAAACAAAGGCCAATACCCCTCAAGAACTTAGGTGCAAAAACTCTTAGCAAAAATTTAGCAAATCAAATCTAAAGATATGCAAAAAAGTACTCCATCATAACTATATGGGGTTTATTTGAGGAATGCAAAGTAGGTTTAGCAACCAAAAATCTATCACTGTGATTCATCAGCAGCAGCAAAAGAATAAAGAAAAAAAAAACATAATTATCTCATCAGACACAGAGAAAGCATTTGACAAAATGCAACATGTTAGCATAAAATCTCAGATAAAATCTCTCAGCGAACTAGGAATAGAAGGAATCTTCCTCACTCTGGAGAAAGTTATCTATGAAAGATCTACAGCTCACATCACATATAATGATGAGAGACTAAATGCTTTCCTTCTAACATCAGAAACAAGGCAAGGCTATCCACTTGTACCATTTTTATTCAATATTGTACTGGAAATTTTAGTCAGTGCTACAAGGGAATATAAAAATGCATCTAAACTGGAAAGGTTAAATTTCATAATACAGGGATGATAAGTTTTCCAAACGGAAAATCTTCCAGAATATACACACAAAAAAAGCTGTAACAACTAATATGTAAGTTTAGCAAGGTTTCAGGATATAAAGTCAGTATATAAGAATCTATTGTACTTTTATATATTAGCAATAAATACCGGCCATCCAAAGATTTACATTCAAAATGGCATCAAAAATATGAAATGCTTAGGGATAAATTGGATGAAAAAAGTGCAAGACCTGTACATTGAAAACTATGAAAGATTATTACAAGAAACTAAAGAAGACTTAGAAAGATATGCTATATTGGAAGACACAATATTAATAAGATGTCAGTGTTTCACTCCATTAAGGTTATTATTCTCATTGATATACAGATTTCTCCCTCTTTGGAAAGCAAAATCTCCAAGTTGACTCCTGAGTTATTTTTAGCATGACCCAGGGTCCTTTGATACCTTTCAGTATGATAAGATGTTCCAGGACCATCTTGTAATTTCCTCCTCCAGTCATGGAGTTGGCTTTATCTCCGAGGAGATCTGGAAAATATTATTTTAAATGGCTACATTGTATATATGTCTACTATTTATTTAACCAGTCCACTATTTGGAAAGAAACAGATTAGATAGTTTCTAAGTATTCTGTATTATAAATTAAGTAGAGTTATTATAGAAGTAGTATATATAAGTGATTGATGGTATGCTTATTAATGTTTTCTATATTATCTAATATTTAACAAAAATCTAGTCAATTGACATATTTATGGTCTGACCAATAAACTAGTGTGCATGATTCATCTATTAGAGACATCTCCCTTCTGCAAACAATGAATTAAAATGCGGGCGCATGAGACACAGCGAAGACAGTCCTGAGAGAGAAGTTCATAGCAATACAGCCATACCTAAAGAAGATAGAAACATCTCAAATAAACAACCTAACACTACATCGAAAAGAGCTAGAGGAACAGCCCTGGCTGGCATAGCTCAGTGGATTGAGCGTGGGCTGTGAACCAAACCATCACAGGTTCAATTCCAAGTCAGGGCACATGCCTGGGGTGCAGGCCACGACCCCCAGCAACCGCACATTGGTGTTTCTCTCTCTCTCTTTCTCCCTCCCTTCCCTCTCTAAAAATGAATAAATAAAAATCTTTTATAAAATAGCAACTGTATTTTTTTAAATGAACTAGAGGAACAAAAACAATGCCCAGAGTAGAAGAAAAGAAATAATCAAGATCAGAGCAGAATTAAATGACATAGAGACTGAAAAAAAAAAAAACAATCCAAAGAATCAATGAATCTAGGAGCTGGTTCTTTGGAAAGATAAAGAAACAGAAGAGGACAATTAACAACCAATACCACAGAAATACAAAGGATTGTAAGAAATTACTATGAACAACTATATGTCAAGAAACTGGACAACCTAGGTGAAATGGACAAATTTCTGAAAACATACAATCTCTCAAAACTGAATCATGAAGAAGCACAAAGTCTGAACAGACTGAACAACTAGCAAAACTGAAGCAGTAATCAACCAAACTCCCCACACAAAAGCCATAGACCAGATGGCTTCACAGGTCAATTTTACCAAACATTCAAAGAAGAATTAACACCTATCCTCAAACTATCCCAAAAAATTCAAGAGGAAAGACTCCCAAACTCATTTTTATGAGGCCAGCATTTTCCCAATTCCAAAGCCAGTTAAAGACAGAACAAAGAAAGAAAATTGCAGGCCAATATCTCTAATGAATACAGATGCTAAAATCCCCAATAAAATACTGGTAATCCTGATCCAGCAATACATTAAACAGATTATATACCACAATCAAGTGGGATTTATCTCAGGGATGCCAGGATGGTATTACATTTGCAAATCAATAAACATAATACGTCACATAAACAAAATGAAAGACGAAAATCACATGATTGTATCAATAGATGCTGAAAAAGCATTTGACAAAATCCAGCACCCATTTATGACAAAAAAAAAAAGAAAGAAAGAAACACTTGGCAAAGTGGGACTAGAGGGAGCATACCTGAAAATAATAAAGGCCATATACAAGAAACTTTCTGCCAACATCGTACTCAACAGGCAAACAGTAAAAACATCTCCCTTAAAATCAGGAATAAGACAAGGGTGTCCACTTTCACCACTCTTATTCAACACAGTACTAGAAGTTCTAGCCACAACAATTACACAAGTAAAAGAAATATAAGGTATCCAAGTTGGAAAGGAAGAAGTAAAACTCATTATTTTCAGACAACATTATGGTATATGTAGAAAACCCTATAGTCTCCACCAAAAAAACCACTCAACCTAATAGGAGAATTCAGCAAAGTAGTGGGATACAAAGTCAATATTCAGAAATCAATGGCATTTTTATACACCAAAAATAAGGTATCAGAAAGAGAAATATGGGGGAAATTCCATTTTCTTTTTTTTTATTTTTATTTATTTTTAGAGAGGGAAGGGAGGGAGGGAGAGAGAGAGAGAGAGAGAGAGAGAGAGAGAGAGAGAGAGAGAGAGAGAGAGAAACATCAATGTGTGGTTGCTGGGGGTTATGGCCTGCAACCCAGGAATGTACCCTGGCTGGGAATTGAACCTGGGACACTTTGGTTCCCAGCCCGAGCTGGAAATTCCATTTTCTACAGCAACAAGAAAAATAAAGTACCTAGGAATAAATTTAACCAAGGATATAAAAGACCTGTACTCAGAAAACTATAGAACACTGAAGAAAGAAATTGTGGAGATACAAATAAATGGAAGCATATACTGTGTTCATGGATTGGAAGAATTAACCATTAAAATGGCCATATTACCCAACACAATCTATAGATTCAATGCAATCCCTACCAAAATACCAATGACATATTTCACAAATCTAGAACAAATATTTCAAAAGTGTATATAAAACCAAAAAAGACCTCAAATAGCCTCAGCAATTTTGAGAAAGAAGAACAAAGTAGGAGGGATCACAATACCTGATATCAGACTGTATTACAAGGCCACTGTATCAAGACAGCCTGGTACTGGTGTAAAAACAGACACATACATCAGTGGAACAGAATAGAGAGCCCAGAAATAAACCCATGTCTCTGTGGTCAAGTAATATTTGAAAAGGGGGACATGGGCATACAATGTAGTGAAAACCATCTTTCTTCACCCTGGCTGGTGTGGCTCAGTGGATTGAGTGCTGGCCTGTGAATCAATAGGTCACTGGTTCAATTCCCAATCAGGATATATGCATGGGTTGCAGACTGGGTCCCCACTTGGTGGTGTGCAGAAGGAGGTGATCAATGTATCTTTTGCACATTGATGTTTCTCTCCATCTCTTTCCCCTCTATCTAAAAATAAATAAATACAATCTTAAAATTAAAAAAAAAAGTCTCTTCAATAAATGGTGTTGGGAGAACTGGACTGGTACATGCAAAGAAAAAAGAAAAAGAAAAAAGAAACTAGACCACTAACTTACATCATACACTGGATAAACTCAAAATGGATAAGTGACTCAAATGTAAGTCATGAAACAGCCCTAGCAGAAAATATCAGCAGTAAAATTTCAGACATCCCATGTAGCAATGTTTTTGCTGATGTATCTCCTAGGGAAAGGGAAATAAAGGAAAAAACAAGTAAATGCATCTACATCAAATGAAAAAGCACGGCTAAAGAAACCATCATCAAAATGAAAGAAGAACCAACTGTATGGGAGAAAATATTTGCCAATGATACATTGGAAAAAGGTTTAATCCCCAAAATATATAAAGAACTTATATGATCCAACACTAGGAAGACAAACAATCCAATTAAAATATGAGAAAAAGACAGGAACAGACACTTCTCCAAGGATGACATACAGATGGACCATAGACATATGAAAAAATGCTTAACATCACTAGCCATCAGAGAGATGCAAATTAAAACCACAATGAGATATCACCTCACACCTCTCAAAACAGCCATCATTAATAAATCAATGAATAACAAGTGCTGGCGAGGATGTGGAGGAAAGGGAACCTTAGTACACTGTTGGTGGGAATGCAGACTGGTGCAGCCACTGTGAAAAGCAGTATGGAATTTCCTCAAAAAAACTAAAAATGGAACTGCCTTATGACCCAGCAATTCCACTACTGGGAATATACCCTAAGAATCCTGAAACACCAATTCAAACAACTTATGCAGCCCTATGTTCATAGAAGCACTATTTACAATAGCTAAGTGTTGGAAACAGCCCAAGTGCCCATCAGTAGTTGAGTGGATTAAAAAAATGGGTACACTGGCTGGTGTGGCTCAGTGGAATGGGTGCAGTCCTGCAAAACATAGGGTCACTAGTTAGATTCCCAGTCAGAGCACAATGCAGTGGCACCTGAGAGGCAACCACACATTGATGTTTCTTTTTTTTTTCCAGGCCATCTAATGTTTCTTTTTTTAATATATTTTTATTGATTATGCTATTACAGTTGTCCCATTATCCCCCCTTCACTCCTCTCCACCCTGTACACCCTGTCCCACCCACATTCCCCCCTTTAGTTCATGTCCAGGTGTCATAAGTTCTTTAGCTTCTACATTTCCCATACTATCCTTACCCTCCCCCTATCTATTTTCAACCTACAATCTATGCTACTTATTCTCTGTACCTTTTCCCCCTCTCTCCTCCTCCCAATTCCCTTGTTGCTAACCCTCCATGTGATCCCCATTTATGGGGTTCTGTTCCTGTTCTAGTTGATTGCTTAGTTTGATTTTGTTTTAGGTTTGGTTGTTAATAACTGTGAGTTTGATGTCTGTTTTACTGTTCATATTTTTTATCTTCTTTTTCTTAGATAAGTCCCTTTAACATTTCATATAATAAGGGCTTGGTGATGATGAATTCCTTTAACTTGACCTTATCTGAGAAGCACTTTATCTGCCCTTCCATTCTAAATGAAAGCTTTGCTGGATAGAGCAATCTTGGATGTAGGTCCTTGCCTTTCATGACTTGGAATACTTCTTTCCAGCCCCTTCTTGCCTGCAAGGTCTCTTTTGAGAAATCAGCTGACATTCTGATGGGAACTCCCTTGTAGGTGACTGTCCCTTTATCTCTTGCTGCTTCTAGGATTCTCTCCTCCATTTTTACCTTGGATAATGTTATTATGATATGCTTTGGTGTGTTCCTCCTTGGGTCTAACCTCTTTGGGACTCTCTGAGCTTCCTGGACTTCCTGAAAGTCTATTTCCTTTGCCAGATTGGGGAAGTTTTCCTTTATTATTTGTTCAAATAAGTTTTCCACTGGTTGCTCTTCCTCTTCTCCTTCTGGTACCCCTATAGTTCAGATGTTGGAACGTTTTAAGATGTCCTGGAGGTTCCTAAGCTTCTCTTCATTTTTTTGAATTCTTGTTTCTTCACTCTTTTCTGTTTGGTTGTTCTTTCTTCCTTCTGGTCCACTCTATTGTTTTGAGTCCCAGTTTCCTTCCCATCACTATTGGTTCCCTATGCACTTTTCTTCATTTCACTTATTGTAGCCTTCATTTTTTCATCTAATTTGTGACCAAAATTAACCAATTCTGTGAGCATCCTGATGACCAGTGCTTTGAATTGTGCATCTGATAAGTTGGCTATCTCTCGGTCACTTAAAAGTACTGACTGCAGAACTTCCGATTTTGTTTGAGTCATCTTTTTTCCCCCCTTTGGTCTGGTGGTGCCTGTTACATATGAGGGGTGGAGCCTTAGGTGTTCACCAGGGCAGGGCACCCCAGCCACTGGGTTGTGATATTGTATGTGGGGGGAGGGTCTGAGAGGGTACATTGTCACCTGCTCTACTCTCTCTAGGACTTCAGTCCCCTCTGCTGCTTCCCACAAGCAGATTGGGCACTTCTGGTGCTGGCTCCCGAGCGGGTGGGCTTGTGTACTTTCTTGGACTCTGTGAGTCTCCCCAAGGAGCTCTCCTTTGAGGCTGGGAGATTCTCCCGGCCTCAACCCCCACAGGTGTTTTCAATTGATGCTTTTAGGCTTTATTTCCTGGCACTGGGTCCCTGGGTTGCAAGGTCTGTGTCACTGCCCATTTTCGCATAGTTTATCTGCGCTTGAATGTGTGGCTGCAGACAGCCAGCTGCCTTGCGTGCCTCATGGGGTCTGCTCGTTGCCTCCCACTCCCAGGGTCTGCTACCAGGTCCATCAGCTTCCCCTGCGCGTCTGGGGTCCACCAACTGCTGCCTGCACCCCACGCACCTGAGTCTGACAGCCACCGCTTTTTCCTGCCAGGACCCCTCGACCCCTCTCTGTAGGCTTCCAACTCCATCCTTCCTTACTGGTCTGGATGAATGGTTGTCAGACTTCCGTTCAGTTCTTTTCTCTCTGTTCTGGTTGTTTTTTTGTTTCTAAATTTTTGTTGTCCTTAGTTTTGGTTGCGCAAGGAGGCACAGTGAGACTACCTATGCCTCCATGTTGGCCGGAAGTCTAAAAGTATTTTTATGTAGTAAAAGTATTTGGAGTGTATATGAACTAAAAGTATTTGGAGTACTAAAAGTATTTTTTGACCATGATGTTTTTAATTTCAATTGATAATTCCAATTGATACATCATACAATCAGCCTTTTTCCCAGACAACTGTTTGAAAGCTATTTTTTAAGATTTTATTTATTTATTTTTAGAGAGAGGGGAAGGGAGGGAGAAAGAGAGGTAGAGAAACATCCATGTGCAAGAGAGACATTGATCAGTTGCCTCTCGAATGCCCTCTACTGGGGACCTGGCCCAAAACCCGGGCATGTGCCCTAACTGGGAATCAAACCAGTGACCTTTTGGTTCATGGGCCAGCACTGATGGCTGTAGGAGGGGAGGAGGGTGTAGGGGAATCCACTGAGCCACACCAGCAAGGGCTGAAAACTATTTTTAAAGGCCTCTTGGACATGGCAAAAGCTCTTTTCTTTTTTTAAAAATATATTTTATTGATTATGCTATTACAGTTGTCCCATTTCCCCCTTCACTCCCCTCCACCCTACATGCCCCCTCCCACCCACATTCCCCCCCTTTAGTTCATGTCCATGTGTCACAAGTTCTTTAGCTTCTACATTTCCCATACTATTCTTGCCCTCCCCCTGTCTATTTTCTATGTACTGTCTATGCTACTTATTCTTTGTACCTTTTCCCCCTCTCTCCTCCTCTCACTCCCCTGTTGCTAACCCTCCATGTGATCTCCATTTCTGAGGTTCTGTTCCAGTTCTAGTTGTTTGCTTAGTTTCTTTTTGTTTTACGTGTGGTTGTTAATAGTTGTGAGTTTGCTGTCATTTTACTATACATGTTTTTATCTTCTTTTTCTTAGATAAGTCCCTTTAACATTTCATATAATAAGGGCTTGGTGATAATGAACTCCTTTAACTTGACCTTTTCTGAGAAGCACTTTATTCTAAATGAAAGCTTTGCTGGATAGAGCAATCTTGGATGTAGGTCCTTGCCTTTCATGACTTGGAATACTTCTTTCCAGCCCCTTCTTGCCTGCAAGGTCTCTTTTGAGAAATCAGCTGACATTCTGATGGAAACTCCTTTGCAGGTGGCTGTCCCTTTATCTCTTGCTGCTTCTAGGATTCTCTCCTCCATTTTTACCTTGGATAATGTTATTATGATATGCTTTGGTGTGTTCCTCCTTGGGTCTAACCTCTTTGGGACTCTCTGAGCTTCCTGGACTTCCTGAAAGTCTATTTCCTTTGCCAGATTGGGGAAGTTTTCCTTTATTATTTGTTCAAATAACTTTTCCACTTGTTGCTCATGCTCTTCCCCTTATGGTATCTCTATAATTTGGATGTTGGAACATTTTAAGATGTCCTAGAGGATCCTAAGTCTCTCCCCATCTTTTAAAATTTTTTCTCTATTCTTTTCTGTTTGGTTGTTTCTTTCTTCCTTCTGGTCCACTCTATTGTTTTGAGTCCCAGTTTCCTTCTCATCACTATTGGTTCCCTATGCATTTTTCTTCATTTCTCTTATCGTAGCCTTCATCTGTTCATCTAATTTATGACAAAATTCAACCAATTCTGTGAGCATCCTGATCACCAGTGCTTTGTACTGTGTATCTGATAGGTTGGCTATCTTGGTCCCTTAAAAGTATTGGCTATGAGGCTTTGATTTGTACTTCTGTTTGAGCCTCTTTTTTTTTTTTTTTTTTTGGTCTGATTGTGCTTGTTACATAGTGAGGGGCGGAGCCTTAGGTGTTCTCCAGGATGGGGTACCCCAGTTGCTGGGTTGTGATGTTGTATGTGTGGGGAGGGTCTGAGAGGGAACAATGGTGCTTGCTCCTCTCTCTGTCGGATTTCAGTCCCTTCCACTGCCTCCCCCAAGCAAACTGGGCCTTTCTGGTGCTGATTCCTGTGTGGGTGGGCTTGTGTATGTTCTAGGACCCTTTGGGTCTCTCCAATGCACTCTCCTGTGCAGCTGGGAGTCTCTCCCTGTGCCTCAACGCCCACAGGTGTTTTCAGCCAGTATCCAAGGTTCTATTTCCAGGTGCTGGGACCCTGGGTGGCACTTCTGTCTCACTGTCCAATTTTGCCTGCTTTATCTGTGCACGAATGTGGCCTGGACAGCCAGGCACCTTGTATGCAGTGCCTCACTTCACAGTCACCGCCTCGCTGGGTCTGCCAGCCACCTGTGTGCCCAGGGTCCACCTGCTGGGGTCTTGCTCCCGGGATGCCTTATGCATCCAGTGCCACCACTTTTTGTGCCTCAACCCCTCTCCACCCAGCGGCCTGACTCTGCTTCTCCTACCAGTCTGGATGAATGCGTATATTTTAACCCGTTGGTTGTCCGACTTCCATACAGTTCAATTTTCTGTCAGATCTGGTTATTATCTTGTTTCTAAATTGTTGTTGACCTTATTTTGGTTATGCAAAGAGGCACAGTGTGTCTACCTACACCTCCATCTTGGCCAGAAGTCCAAAAGCCCTTTTCTTTAGGAATAAAATGAAGCATTCTCCAGAGGAAAGCCAGTGTGTATTTTCACATTTTCTTTTCTTACCACATATTCTCTTTATTTTCTTTAAGACTTATTTCATCCATATTTTGAAAGGAATGTAAGTTGGGTTGTGTGGGATAAAGGTGCTGTTGGTCAAAATTCATTAAGCAAAAATGAGACAGGAGATAGAATAGGAAACTCTGAAGCAATGCAACTGTCATCAGTCAGCATCCTGATTTTTGAGAATCACTTTGTGACACCCGATGATAATTAGCATTGTGGTTTACTCCCTGAGTGGGCAATCAAGGAGGATTGTAGGAAATCGCATGTGCAGAAGCTTAAGTAAAAACCCTATAAAGCCTGGAACCCTTCAATAGAAGAAAGCAATTCCCTGGCAAGAGATGTCAGCTCCCATTTCTTGGAAAGTGTACTTTCCTTAATAAGATTCCTGCTTGCTTTGCTTTACAATATCTGTGTGGTCAGTCCAACTCTTTGTTTATGACCACCAAGAGCCTGGACCCTGTCTCCATCTGCAACAAAAGTAGTTACAATTCATAGGTGTATTTGGAAAAAAAGAATTTATTCTATGGAACAGTTAATAGAAGCCACTCACTCTTCAAAATTATAGAGACCTCAGGCATGGGATGCTCATGCAGAACTCAGTGTGCTTGAAACAGCGCAAAGTTTATATGTTCTGCTTATGATCTACCTGTTTATGATCATGCTGTTTATAATCAGCCATGCCAAAATAGGAAACTAGTGTACATGCATTACTGTAGTATGTTATATTAATTTTTCTTTTTGTTCATTTTGTCAATTGTGAGGAGAGGCACACATAGATGAGTAGAGTTGCCAGATAAAATACAGAATGTTCTTATACTAAAAAATCATTAATCATTTATCTTGAAATTCAAATTTAACTGAGATTTTTGTATTTTTATTTGCTAAACCTGACAACCCTATGGATGAGTAGAGAGTAGTAGTCACTAATCTTTGGAAATTAAAAAGGACTGCACATTTTATAATGTACAGCAGCACTTCTGATGTACATACAAATTAATCTAGGGCACTTGTTTAAAAAATGGATTCTGGTTCTGAGGATGTGGAGCAGGACCAGAGGATTTAACAGTTGATGCCAATAAAGCTGGTTTGAGTACCACAATTTGAGCAAGGCTAGTGGAAATTTGAGATTGTGTGTGTGTGTGTGTGTGTGTGTGTGTGTTGGCTGGCTAGCATCTGAATTCACTTTGTGTATGTAGGAAATTCACCAACATATGATTACTAGAGGAAAGTAGAGCCTGGTTCCCACTGTGGAAGCTTATAGAAGGTGTTAAATGTTCATATTACAAGCCTGCTTTGCAATTTAATTCCATGATTGACCTGAGCCAATCAAAAGCTCATGCATAGAAGTTTGAGTCAAGAGGTAGTAACATTTAAAAGTATGATCAAAATGAGTTTTCTCTCTTGCAACAGCCACAGTTATGACCAAATTGAGTTCCCAGAGTGGTGGTAGTGGTGCTGGAGGAAGGGACAGAGTCCAGTAAGCACAGAAATATCAGTAACAGCAGTCT
Source organism: Phyllostomus discolor (assembly GCF_004126475.2). Lineage (NCBI taxonomy): Eukaryota > Metazoa > Chordata > Mammalia > Chiroptera > Phyllostomidae > Phyllostomus > Phyllostomus discolor. The sequence goes on along the minus strand of NC_050198.1, from coordinate 80,314,523 downwards.
TCTCACTGGGGTGAATCTGTAGCATGATTTTAGGCATTGTTCCTAGCTGCACAGCTCTGAGCTTGATTCTTAACCCCAATATTGATTCTGTGTGCTGCTCAATTCTCTTCCTACCCCAGTCACTCAGAATTGATATTTGTGGCTTGAAACTAAGAAATCTGATCAAGATAAAGCTCTGATAGAGGCTAGCTCACTTGTACAGCCCTGTCAACTGGCAGTATGTGTGTGAGATGCCATGTAGGTTACCCCGCAGAGTGATCTTTGCTTCACAGGGTGAGGACCATTCTGAGAGAGGGGCAACACCCACTTGTAGAAACAATATCCATTTCCTGGAATATATTTCTATGTCACTTCTCATTATGTCTAGTGATGACTGATCTTGACTAAATCGGATTAGATTCATATGCTAACCATATCACTAATTAGTTATGTGATTTTGGGCAAATCACTTAGTCTCCATTTGCTTGTAAAAGGGGAGCAAGACTACATGATTCTATTATTACATTTATTCACATTATTTCACAATTATTTGTTTCTTACAAGCTTATTAAGATACCAGCCCTGACTGGTGTAGCTCAGTGGATTGAGCGTGGGCCTGCAAACCAAAGTGTTGCCGATTTGATTCCCAGGCAGGACACATGCCTGGGTTGCAGGCCATGTCCCCAGTGGGGGGTGTACGAGAGGCAACCACACACTGATGTTTCACGTGCCCTCTTTCTCCCTCCCTCTCCATCTCTCTAAAAATAAATAAATAAAATCTTTAAAAAAAGATACCAGCTGCACATCGTAAAAATCACCCATTTCAAGTGTAGAATATAATTAATGCCTTTTAGTAAATTTACTGAGTTGTGCAATTATCACCACAATTCAGTTTTAGACCATTTCATCACTCCAGTAAGATTCCTCAGGCCCATTTACATTTAGTTGATTCCCATATCCTCTGTCAGACCTGTGCAAATTATCTATAGACACAGATACTTCCTGTGTCTATAGATTTGGTTTTTCTGATCATTTCAAGTAAATAGGATCATACAATCATAACTATTTGTTACATAAGCTTTTTCTGCTTTGTAGTGAGTTTCCAAAAGGCCTATGCCTAGTGGCAGAAATCAAAAAAATTAAAAACAGAAAAGCAATAAAGAAAATCAGTGAAACAAAGAGCTGAATATTTAAAAAGATCAATTAAATTAAAAAATCTCTAGCAAGGCTGGCCAAAAAAAAAAAAAATCGATTACCAATATCAGGAATGGAACAGGGAATATGACTACAGATCCTGCAAACATTAAAAGGGTAGAAAAGGAATAAATATTACAAACAATTCTACAGATATATGTTTTAGAATTTAGATGAAGTAGACCAATTGCTTGAAAAATCACAAATTAACAAAACTCACTAAAGATAAAATAGATACTCTGAAAACTTCTATCACTATTAAAGAATGTTAATTCATAATTTAAAACCTCAAAAGGAAATCTCTGGGTTCAGATGGTTTCACTGAATAATTATACCAAACATCTCAATGGAAATAACAATTCTACCCAACCTCTTCCAGAATATAGAATAAGAGGTAACACTTCCCAATTTAACTTATAAGGCCAGTCTTTCCCTGATACCACAATCAGATAGACAGTACCAAAAAGAACTACAGATGGATATTTCCCATGAAGTTAGATACAAAAAGCCTCAACAAAAACTAGCAAACCACCTCTACCAATATGACCATGTGGGATTTATCCCATGTATGAATGACTGCCTCAACATTTAAAAATCATTCAAGGTAACCAAAATATATCAACAGGCTAAAGAAGAAAAATCTTATCGTCATATCGATTGACACTGAAAAGCATTTGGCAAAATCTAACCCCCATTCATAATAAAAACTTTCAGTAGCTAGAAATAGAGGGGAACTTCCTCAACTTGATAAAGAATATCTACAAAATCCTACAGGTAACTTTACACTGCAGTAAATCATCATACTTAACGATACAAGATGGAATGCTTTTTTCCACATAAGTGCAGTTCAGCCTGAGAGGAGCTGCCATCCAGGCCACTCACTTTCCTCCATCCCAGCCTCTGGGCGATGAAGCAGCCTCTAATAAGGGACTATTTGTCCTTGTGCTTGGTCCGGCGCAGTGGGAATTCAGAGGCTCTGGTACCCCAGTGCCTTTGTCTGCCAGGATGAGTGGCAGGAGATTAGCCCAAATCCAGAATCATCTCACATGAGCAGTCTCAACCCCCACACATGCTTCCCTTCCCACCCGGCTTTCTTCCTTCCTCAGCATTTCTCCTTTGAATCTTCTCCAGTTCTAGATGTTATCTTCTGAACACCTTTATATTTCTTTATAAAGTAAAAATGAATGAGGAAAAAGCCTCAGTGTTTATTAGAATGTTAAATTGCATTTCTGTCAAGGTTTATACTAAACACTCCAGCATCATCCAGGCTTTCTTAATAAAGTGCATGTAGAGAGCAATGACATGGGACTTTCTGGGTGAGGAGGAAGAAAAGACACATCCTTCCTGATCCTTTAGATATGGGCAGCAAACTCTTTTTAAGGAGATCTTAAAAGAGTTCTCAGTTAAGAGGATCTTAAACTGGTGAATTTCTCACTTTGTTTTCAGCTGTGTTTCATTCAAAATAGTTGTATATATCCTTTTCTTTTTATATCAAGAGGAAAAAAACAGCACCACTCCTTCCTGCACACATTTTTTGACTTATGATGTGCCAACCAATACACACATTTGAAGAAGTAATATACTATATTGTGCCTTGCTTTTTTAAAAAAAAAATACTTTTATTATATCTTCCTGAGACTGTGGCTGACTTGTAGGCCCTTGGTGTTTCAATTATGATTGGCATGGGTAATTAGCAGACCAGCAAGACAGAACTAAGAAAGTGCTATCCAAACAAGTATTGACAGGAACATCAGAACAATGGCTTGAGAACCTGAGGGCTTAATGGGTCACTCATGCTCTGCCACAAATGCCCTCTGCAATCTTGGCCAAGTTAGAGCAACTGTGTCTTCACTTCTTCCTGGTAAAGTAAACTGTTCTTACCATCTCCTATCTCACAAGTATGTCATAAAATACACTTAGATAATTGAGGTGAAAAAATTGACAGTTTTGTTTTGAAAGGGAAGAGACTGGTGAGTGAAAGTCACTCTCTGAATGGACGATTCAGTAAAAGAAACCCATTTAACCTTCAGTTTAGAAACCAATTGTTTCAATTAAGTTCTGTATGCATCTGTTGAGCACTAAGTCTACACTCAGCATTCTAGGCTGTATGCTATATGGCCTTCACAGGAGTTATAATCTTCTGAAGCCATGCTATAACTCCTGCATACTGTGACCATCTCCCATGCCAGTGCCAGTGCCCAATCCTGAGTGTGGGCCATTTTTATTCTTTCTCTATCCATGCTCAGAGGGAGCATTCCAGATACAGCCACAAAATGATGCAGAAATTGAGGCACCCCACTTGATCCAAGCTGTGGCTTGGGGTTTACACATGTATGATAATTTAGTGACTGAGGAGCCTCCTGGTACAGAAGATGTCCTTAAGGAAGAAAGAACCAAACACAATAAGCTTGAGACAAAAACAAAGATTAGGTCATCAGAAGGGAAAGATTCTCTGTCTCCCACTATGTCTCCTGGCCCTTGTCTGAGTCCAGTGTATGTAAGGTGGGGTAGGGATGGAGTGAGGTGAAAGGAGAAGAAGAGGGCTATAGGTAAAACCTGAAATATCTCTTTCAAATTTTTCAAATCCCACACTTTATATTTATCATTCACACTCTCATTTCTTCACTAGAAAAGATCAAGGCATCAACCCAACAGAATCCCTGACTGGAGATGACTTTTTCTGACTTTTAAAAATAAGAAACTCACCCTGGCTAGTGTTGCTCAGTGGATCTCAGTGGCCTGAGAACCAAAGGGTCGTTGGTTCGATTCCCAGTCAGGGCACATGTCTGGGTTGCAGGCTAGGTCCCCTATCCCCAGTAGGGGGCACAAGAGACGCAACCACATGTTGATGTTTCGCTCCTTCTCTTTATCCCTCCCTTCCCCTCTGTCTAAAATTAAATAAATAAAATATTTTTAAAAATAAAAATAAGAAACTTATTATCTCATAAAATAAGTCTAGGAAAGATGGTTCTAAGATGAGTTAATTGAGTACCTCAAATATGTCATCAAAGACCCAAGTGGATTTCTTCTTTCTGCTGTACTATCCTCAGCATGATGGTAATATCTCCTGTCATCACCTGTTAGGGCTGTATCTTGGCTTCAGCATTCCTTGCATCAGATGCAAGTAGGGGCATCTCACAAAGAACACGGATATTGCCTCCCATACCTGTGATATTGCGATATTCTCTCTCTCCTCCCCATCCCAAGGGGGAAAATATCCTTTGAGGAGGCCTATAGCATAATTTCCTTGAGTCCCATTGGCCAAAATTGTGTCACACACCCATCTGAAACTCATTCCTCCTGAAGGGAATGAGACAAGTCAAAATGTACCCCTTGCTCCATGGAAGGAAATTGTCTTCCAGGGGTATGTGGCAGAATAGACTCCAAACAACATCAGATTTTGCCAGAAAGAAATAAGGAGTCCAAATTGTTTTGCTCTTTATAAAATTCATATCACAATTTTCACTGAGGCAATTGTTTCAGATAATTACAGTTTCCAGCAAGATAAACACAGGATAGGGCAATGTACTTGTGGTATAACATGTTTTGTTAACAACATACCTTGTCAGCTGAGTGGGCTAGGCCATGGATGAAGCCTGTATCTGATCCAATTTTACATATCGTTGGAGTTTTTACCCTTTCTCTGCTCATAGCCAGGGATCTACCAGATTATTCAGCAGAATAGTTTGTAGCTGCATTGTCTGAAGATAAAATGTTTACTGTTATCTGTCCTTCTTTTGTTACACTTGCTGGAGGATATATAATAAAGTAGAATTTTCTTTTCTTTTTATTTTTACATTTCAAAATTGACCCAACTTTATTTTTCCCATTTTTACTCATAGTAAAAAAAAAAAAAAAAAAAAAAGCCCAATACACTATATGGAAATACAAAACTGCTTTTTAATATTTTCTACTTATAGTAGTTCTGCTTCAGATGATATCATTAACCTTAGATGTCTAATTTATCCTGACAGTGTCTGAAGTGGAATAAGCAATTCAGAAATACGAATCTGGCAATCAATGGGTTGACAGATGTTGCAGCCAGATGTTGTACACGTGAAACTTATGTAATGTTATATTACATAAACATATGTTTATATGTTATATTATATAAACATATATTACCTCAATAAAAAAGAAATATTAGTGTAAGAAGGTAGATGTAGCAGAAATGAAATGAGAGCATTTAAATGAAATATGAACCCCAGTCACTGAAGTAATTTCTCTAGCACCTTTGTTCAGGAAAGAGCCTATAAGGGTCTTAATCTTTCACTCTACTCACAATGAAGTGCATGCCTCTAAATGAATCATTTAATCTCTATCTTGGTGTCCCTGCTTTTACAACAGAATTAATAGGGCCTGTACTGCACCCCCCTTGTAGGAGAAAAGACAATTACAGCCTTTCTGAAAGGTACCTGATAATTGTCAATCAATTATCAAGAGGAATTTACTGAGCCCTGCACGGACCCATCATTACATGTCCAAGGCCTAGTTAAGTACCTTAAACATAAAGGCTCTAGAAATCTTGGGATTCATGAGAAAATGAATAAACGAGCCATCTACTGTGTGCCAGGTCTCATGTGATAAAAAGATCTGACATACTTTCCTTCCTTCAAAAAATTAATCATGTAGTAAAATAAGATGTACATAGATAAGTTATTTAGCAATGTATAGTAAGTGCCAAATGAATGTTATATAGTCCATCATTTTCAAACTACAATCCCAAGATTCTTCCCTGGCCCATGTGGCTTAGCTGTTTGGAGCATTGTCCTATAACTGAAAGGTTTTGGTTGTTCCCCTATCAGGGCACATTACCTAGGTTGCAGGTTTCATCCCCAGGCTAGGTGCATACAATCCCTGGTCTGGGTGCTCATGGGTAGCAACCAATCAATGTTTCTCTCTCACAGTGATGTTTCTCTCTCCTTTCCCTTCTGTCTAAAAGCAATTTTTAAAATGTCCTTAGATGAGGATTTTTTAATAGAATTCCAAGACTCTATACTTCATTATGAATTCTTTACAAAAATTTATTTGCTTGAGAATGTCTATGATTTTATTGCATAGAAATATTTGAGGATGTTTAGAATTATATTTCACTAGAATAAAATTCTGTAGAGGAACAGAATGAAAAATAAGTTCAAAGAAAAAATATATAAATCATTTCCATGAACTAACAAGCAAAATATCCTTGTAGAGACTCATAGAGAGCGGGCTGATAGCTGGACATGGGGGAGGCTGGGTGAGGAGGTACTGAGCAAAAAAAAAAAAAAAAGGGAGAGAGAAAGAATTCATGGACACTGACAACAATGCAACAGTGTGGTGATAGGGGAGTGAACGTGGGGGTGGGTATAGGGGAGATAAAGGGTGATGGAAAAAAGTAAATAAATAGATTTTTATTGAAAAAAATTAAAAAGTTTCCATCACTCCCAAAAGTTTTCTCATGCTTCAGGTTTGTATATCTCTCCCTCCATACCCAACCCCATAGATTAGTTTGCCCTTCTAGGATTTCATACAAATGGAATCACACATTATGTACTTTTTTTCTGGCTCCTTTACTCAGCATGGGTGAGTTTAGGATGCATCTATGTTGTTACATGTGTGAACAATTTGTTCCTTCTTATTTCTGTATTCCATAGTATGGATATACCCCTAATTTCTATTGTATACCAAAATTTCTTTATCCATTCATCTCTTGATGTACATTTGGGTTGTTCCTAGTTTTGTCTATTACAAATAAAATTGCTATGAACATTTGTTACAAGTTTTTTTAACTTTTAAAATATATTTTATTGATTATGCTATTACAGTTGTCCCATTTCCCCCCTTCACTCCCCTCCAACCTGCATACCCTCTCCCACCCACATTCCCCCTTCAGTTCATGTCCATGTGTCATAAGTGCTTTAGCTTCTACATTTCCCATACTATTCTTGCCCTCCCCCTGTCTATTTTCTACCTACCATCTATGCTACTTATTCTCTATACCTTATCGCCCTCTCTCCTCCTCCCACTCCCCTGTTGCTAACCCTCCATGTAATCTCCACTTCTGAGGTTCTGTTCCTGTTCTAGTTGTTTGCTTAGTTTCTTTTGGTTTTGTTTTAGGTTTGGTTGTTAATAGTTGTGAGTTTGCTGTCATTTGCTGTATAGTAATACATGTTTTTTATCTTCTTTTTCTTAGATAAGTCCCTTTAACATTTCATAAAATAAGGGCTTGGTGATGATGAACTCCTTTAACTTGACCTTATCTGAGAAGTACTTTATCTGTCCTTCCATTCTAAATGAAAGCTTTGCTGGATAGAGCAATCTTGGATGTAGGTCCTTGCCTTTCATGACTTGGAATACTTCTTTCCAGCGCCTTCTTGCCTGCAAAGTCTCTTTTGAGAAATTAGCTGACATTCTGATGGGAACTCCTTTGCAGGTGACTGTCTCCTTATCTCTTGCTGCTTCTAGGATTCTCTCCTTCATTTTTACCTTAGCTAATGTAATTATGATGTGCCTTGGTGTGTTCCTTCTTGGGTCCAACTTCTTTGGGACTCTCTGAGCTTCCTGGACTTCCTGGAAGTCCATTTCCTTTGCCAGAATGGGGAAGTTCTCCTTTATTATTTGTTCAAATAAGTTTTCCACTTGTTGCTCTTCCTCTTCTCCTTCTGGTACCCCTATAATTCGGATGTTGGAACATTTAAAAATGTCTCGGAGGTTCCTAAGTCTCTCCTCATTTTTTTGAATTCTTACTTCTTCATTCTTTTCTGTGTGGTTGTTTCTTTCTTCCTTCTGGTCCACTCCATTGATGTGAGACCCAGCTTTCTTTCCATCGCTATTGGTTCCCTGTGTATTTTCTTCATTTCACTTATTGTAGCCTTTACTTTTTCATCTAACTTGCAACCACAATCAACCAATTCTGTGAGTTTCCTGATCACCAGTGTTTTGAACTGTGCATCTGATAGGTTGGCTATCTCTCAGTCACTTAAAAAGATGGGTTCTGGGGCTTTCATTTGGTCTTGTGTTTGAGCCAGCGCGCTCTCTCTCTCTCTCTCCCTCTCTCTCTCTCTCTCTCTCCCTTCCTCTCTCTCTCTCTCTCTCTGGTCTGGTTGTGCAGGTTACAATGAGGGGCGGAGCCTTAGGTGTTCACCAGGGCTGGGCACCCCAGTCGCCGGGTTGTGACGTTGTATGTGGGGGCGGGGTCGAGAGGGAACAATGGCATTTGCTCCATTCTCCGTGGGATGTTGGCCCCTTCTGCTGCTTCCCCCAAGCAAACTGGGCCCCTCTGGTGCCAGTTCCCATGTGGGTGAGCTTGTGTATGCTGTGGGACGCTCTAAGGACCTCTCCTGTGAGGCTGGGTGTCTCTCCGTGCACCTCAACTCCCAGGGGTGTCCTCAATCAGTATCCTGAGGCTCTATTTCCCAGCACTGGGATCCTGGGCTGCGCGCAGTGTCTTGCTTCACAATCACTGCCTCGCTGGGTCTGCTGGTTGCCACCCCTAGGCTGGGGTCTGCCAGCCGCCACTTGTGCTCTCAGGGTCCACCCACTGCGGTCTTGCGTGCCCCAGAGGTCTTACGTGCCTCCAGATGCCTTAGGCCCACATCCCAACGCTCTCTGCTCAGCACCGCCACTGGTGCCTGGCTGCCTGACTCCGCCCCTCCCACCGGTCTGAATGTATGGGTCTACTTCAACTGCTTGGTTGTCCGACTTCCATTCAGATCAATTTTCTGTCAGTCCTGGTTGTTATTCTGTCTCTAAATTCTTATTATCCCTATCTTGGTTGTGTGAGGAGGCACAGTGCATCCACCTATGCCTCCATCTTGGCTGGCAGTCCTGTGTACAAGTTTTAATGTAGACATATTTTCATTCCTCATGAGTGAATACCTAGAAATGGAATGGCTAAGTCATAAACTAGGTTTATGTTGAAAATCTTAAACTCAGTTTTCCAAAATGATTGTATCATATTACATTCCTGCCAGCAGAATATGAGATTTCCAGTTGCCCCACATCTTTTCTAGCACTTGGTATAATCATTTTTTTTTATTTTTATCTGTCCTATATGGGTATGTGGTGGTACCTCATTGTGCTTTTTAATTTGCATTTCTCTGATGGCTAATGATGTTAAGTATTTTTTCATGACATTGTTCATTTATATATCTTCCTTTATCAAGTGTATATTCATATCTTGTGCCCATTAATGTTTTGTCTTCATAGTATTGAGTGTGCGTGTGAATATATTTTTTTTTTCTGAATGTAAGTCCTTTGTTTGCTATGTATTGGGAATATTTTCTCCCAGTATCTGGCCTGCCTTTTCTTTTTTTTTTTTTCTTTTTTTTTAAATATATTTTATTGATTATGCTATTACAGTTGTCCCATTTCCCCCCTTCTCTCCCCTCCACCCTGTACCCCCTCCCACCCACATTTCCCCCTTTAGTTCATGTCCATGTGTCATATTTATGAGTTCTTTAGTTTCTACATTTCCCATTCTATTCTTGCCCTCCCCCTATCTATTTTCAACCTACATTCTATGTTACTTATTCTCTATACCTTTTCCCCCTCTCTCCTCCTCCCAGCTTCCTGCTGCTAACCCTCCATGTGCCCTCCATTTCTGTGGTTCTGTTTCTGTTCTAATTGTTTACTTAGTTTCTTTTGGTTTTGCTTTAGGTGTGGTTGTTGATATTTGTGAGTTTGCTGTCCTTATACTATACATGACTTTTCTTTATCTTCTTTTCTTAGATAAGTCCCTTTAGCATTTCATAAAATAAGGGCTTGGTGATGATGAACTCCTTTAACTTGACCTTATCTGAGAAGCACTTTATCTGCCCTTCCATTCTAAATGAGAGCTTTGCTGGATAGAGCAATCTGGGATGTAGGTCCTTGTCTTTCATGACTTGGAATATTTCTTTCCAGCCCCTTCTTGCCTCTAAGGTCTCTTTGGAGAAATCAGCTGACAGTCTGATGGGAACTCCTTTGTAGGTGACTGTCCCCTTATCTCTTGCTGCTTCTAGGATTCTCTCCTTCGTTTTTACCTTGGCTAATGTAATTATGATGTGCCTTGGTGTGTTTCTTCTTGGGTCCGACTTCTTTGGGGCTCTCTGAGCTTCTTGGATTTCTTGGAAGACTGTTCCCTTTGCCAGATTGGGGAAGTTCTCCTTTATTATTTGTTCAAATACGTGCTCAATCTGTTGCTTTTCCCCTTCCGATTCTGGTACCCCTATAATTCGGATATTGGAACGTTTAAAGGTGTCTTGGATGCTCTTAATCTTTTCCTCAATTTTTTGAATTCTTATTTCATCATGCTTTCCTGCTTGGTTGATTCTATCTTCTTTCTGGTCCACTGTATTGTTTTGAGACTCATATTCCTTCCTTTCACTATTGGCTCTCCTCCGCGTGTCTTCCTGCATCTGTTTTATGGTACTCTGCATTCTTTCATCTAAATTTCGTCCAAAATCCACCAGTTCCGTGAGCTTTCTGATCACCAGTGTTTTGAACTGCGCATCTGATAGATTGGCTAATTCTTGGTCGCTCAAAAGGATGAGTCCTGGGGGACTGATCTGCTCTGTTGAAAACATGGGTTTTTTTTCCCCCTGTCTCTCCTTTTTTTTTTTTTTCCAGTCTGGTTGCTCTTGTTATGGTGGGGGGCGGAGCCTTAGGTGCTCACGGGGCTGGGCACCCCGGTCGCTAGATTGTGACGTTATATGTGGGGGCGGGGCGGGAGCAAGAGTGGGGCGGGAGAAAACAATGGCGGTAGTTCCGTTCCCCTGGACTCAGACCCTTGTCTGGGCTTCTGGGCCGCGAGTTCTGCCCTGGTCCAGAATCGCTGCCCCTCTGGGTCTGCCAGCCGCAGCTTGCGTACTCAGGGATCACCGCTGCCTTCTTACGTGCCCGATGGCTTTTGCGCCGATTTCGCGCCAAACCTTCCCCCCGACCTCCGCGCGCCGCCAACCCGAGCCAGCTCCGCGCCCGCCGGCTCGTCTTCTCCTACCAGTCTGGATGAACGCGTCTACTTCAACTTCTTGGCTGCCCGACTTCCATTCAGATAAATCCTCTGCCAGATCTGGGTGTTATTCTGATAGTAAATTATTGTTGTAAATTATTGGTTTTCTAATCTTGGTTGTACGAGGAGGTATGGTGCGACCACCTATTCCTCCATCTTGCCGGAAGTCTCTGGCCTGCCTTTTCAATAATGTATTTTAAGGATAAAAAAAGTGCTGCAGTTGTGCTTGTGTTTGTGTTATACTTACACATCATTTAGGGATAATTATCACATAAACAATATTGATTCATGAACATGGTGTATCTCCATATTTAGGTATTCTTTAACTTCTCTCAGCTTTGTTTTGTAGTTTCCATATAGAAGAATTTAATCAAATTTATTAGTAATTTTTAAAAGCTGATTTTCAATCTTTCTTTTTTGTTAAGGTTTCATTTACTTATTTTTAGAGAAGGAAAGGAAGGAAAAAGAGGGAGAGAAACATCAATGTGTGGTTGCCCCTCACGAGCCCTCTACTGGGGACCTGGCCCACAATGCAGACTTGTGCCCTGACTGGGAATCAAACCAGTGACCCTTTGGTTTGCAGGCCAGCTCTCAATCCACTGAGCCACACCAGCCAGGGCTTTTGTAAATATTTTAAATTTTAATGCTATTGTAAGTAGAATTATTTTTGGAGTTTCATTTTCCAATTGTTTGTTCTTAGTATACAGTTGATTTTGTATATTAAGCCGGCATCCTGTAACCTTGCTAAATTCACTTAATGGTTCTAATATTTGTTTTCTTATTTCTCTGGGATTTTCTACATTAATACCTATATCGTTACAAATAGGGATAGTTTTACCTCTTTTATCTTAATGCCTACAGTTTCTTTTTTTTTTTTCTTTCCTTTTTGCAATGGGTTAAAACTTCAGTACTATGTTGAATAGAAGTGGTAATAGTGGCAACCTTGCCTTGCTCCTATCTTAGGAAATATCAATTCAATCTTTCTCCATTAATTATGATGCTAGCTCTCTGTGTTTATAGATGACCTTTATTCACTTCCAGAAGTTTTTTTTTTATTATTCCTAATTCTCTGGAAATTTTTTTTATCAGGAATGGATATTGAATTTTGTCACAAGCTTTTTCTGCATCTCTCAGAATGATTGAATGGGCTCTCTCCTTTATTTTGTTAATATGGTGAATTACATTGATTGATTTCTTGGAGTTAAATTAACCTTGCACTTTTAAAAATATATTTTATTGATTATGCTATTATGGTTGTCTCATTTTCCCTCTTTATTCCCCTCTGCCCTGCATACCTCCTCCCACCCGCACCCCCCCCTTAGTTCATGTCCATGAGTCATACATATAAGTTCTTTGGCTTCTACATTTCCTGTACTATTCTTAACCTTCCCCTGTCTATTTTCTACCTACCATATATGCTACCTATTACCTGTACCTTTTTCCCCATTCCCACCCTTCCCTGCCAATAACCCTCCATGTGATCTCCATTTCTGTGATTCTGTCCCTATTCTAGTTGTTTGCTTAGTTTGTCTTTGTTTTTGTTTTAGGTTCAGTTGTTGATAGTTCTGAGTTTACTGTCATTTTACTGTTCATAGTTTCGATCTTTGTTTTCTTACATAAGTCCCTTTAACATTTCATATAATAATGGTTTGGTGATGATGAACTCCTTTAACTTGACCTTATCTGGGAAGCACTTTATCTGCCCTTCCATTCTAAATCATAGCTTTGCTGGATAGAGTAATCTTGGTTGTAGGTCCTTCCTTTTCATCACTTTGAATACTCCTTTCCAGCCCCTTCTTGCATGTAAGGTTTCTTTTGAGAAATCAGCAGAAAGTCATGTGGGAACTCCTCTGTAGGTAACTGTCTCCTTTTCTCTTGCTGCTTTTAAGATTCTCCCCTTATCTTTAATCTTGTGTAATGTAATTATGATGTGCCTCAATGTGTGCTTCCTTGGGTCCAACTTCTTTGGGACTCTCTGAGCTTCCTGGACTTCCTGGAAGTCTATTTCTTTGGCCAGATTGGGGAAGTTTTCCTTCATTATTTTTTCAAATAAATTTTCAATTTCTTGCTCTTCCTCTTCTTCTGGCACCTCTATGATTCAAATGTTTAAAGTTGTCCTGGAAATTCCTAAGCCTCTACTCATTTTTTTTTTGAATTCTTATTTCTTCATTCTGTTCTGGTTGAATATTTGTTTCTTCCTTCTGGTCCAAACCATTGACTTGGGTCCCTCTTTCCTTCCCTTCACTTTTGGTTCTGTGAATATTTTTCTTTATTTCAGTTTGCATAGCTTTTCACTTTTTCCTTTGTTTTGCAACCATAGTCAACCATTTCTGTGAGCATCCTGATTGCCAGTGTTTTGAACACTGCATCAGATAGGTTGTCTATCTCCTTGTTGCTTAGTTCTTTTTCTGGAGTTTTGATGTGTTCTTTCATTTGGGGTCTATTTCTTTGCCTCAGCAAACCTGTTACATTGTAAGGGGTGGAGCCTTACGTATTCACGAGAGTGGGGCAACCCACTTCACTGTGTTGTGGTACTGTTGTGTATGTGGGGGGGCAGTCAGAGAGGGAACAGTGCCACTTGCTTGGCTCTCACCCTGCTTTCAGTCACTTCCCCTGCTACCCACAAGCAAATTGTGCCCTCTGGTGCTGATTCCCATGTGGGTGGGTTTGTGTATGTTCTAGGGCCCCATGACTCCCTAGGACTCCAATGGCCTCTCCTGTGAGACTGGCAGTTTCTCCCACTACCACAACCCCACCAGTTCTTACAGCCATAGGTTTTGAGGCTTTCTTGTCCCATGCTGGGACTCTGGGTTGTGCAGTCTGTCTCACTCCCTAGTTGTTCCTCCCAATTTATCCACACATGAATGGTAGACTGCCAGATCCACCAGCCACCACCTCACCCACCTGGTCTGCAAGCCTCCACCTTGCTACATGTCAGAGAGTTTATTGCCTATGTTTTCTTCTAGGAATTTTATGGTGTCGGGTATTACATTTAAATATTTATTTATTTTTAGAGAGAGGGGAAGGGAGAGTGAAAGAGAGGGAGAGAAACATTGATGTGTGAGAGAAACATCAATCAGTTGCTTCTCACATGCTCCCCAACCAGGGATGAAGTCACAACCCAAGAATTTGCCCTGACCAAGAATTTAACCAATGACCTTTTGCTTTACAGGACAATGCTCAAGCAACTGAGACACACTGGCCAGGAAATTTAAGTCTTTATTCCATTTGAATTAATTCTTGTATTGTGTACAAGGTGGTCTAGTTTTATTTGTTTGCATGTATCTGTCCAATTTTCCCAACACCATGTATTAGTTGGATTGTCTTGCTGCATTGTATGTTCTCCCTTTTTTTGTCATGGATTAACAGACTATATAGGCATTGTTTTATTTCTGGGCTCTCTATTCAGTTCCACTAATCTATGTGTCTGTTTTTATGTCAGTATCATGCTTTTTTAATTAGTATAACCCTGTAGTATAGCTTGATATCAGATAGTGTGATACCTCCCACTTTGTCCTTGTTTCTCAAGATTGTTCTCCATTTGGGGTCTTTTATGTTTTTATACAAATTTTTGGATTATTTGTTCTAGTTTTGTGAAACATGCCATTGCTATTTTGATAGGAATTGCATTGAATCCATAATTGCTTTGGGTCTCAGTAATTTTTAAGAATATAAAAAGATTCTGAGAACCATAGCTATGTATGTACCATTATTTATTTGTCCATTCTACTGCTGATGGACAATTAGTTTTTCTCTAGGTTTTCCTTATTATGTATAAAATACTGTAAATATTCTTATACATATCACATAACGGATATATATACTCATTGGTCTTGGATGTCTAGAAATGGAATGGCTGGGACTTCTGGTATTTTTTAATGGATGGTGGTAAATATCAGACCTCAATTGAATTCAAATTCCATTGGATATATTTTAAGGAATATTTATAACATATTTTGATACAAAATGCTGTCACTTCTATAACCATCTTCAGCTTATTCTTCTTCTCACTTAACACATTACTTCAGGTGAGTTTATACACATACACTATCCTACTCCAAAATTTTTGTCTTCAACTCAGAATTATTCCTTTAGCTATAGACTTCCATATATGACAACACACTACATGTCTCAATGTCTCATAGATGACCCATAGGGCAAACAACCTAAACATGTTCTAAATACAACTAAAAACAAACTATTCTTCCCATATTCTCTACCTAAAAACCCAGGATAGAGAACTGAGCCTTATCCTTCACATTTAATCACCACAGCAAGGTAATCACCAATCCCGCCCCCCCCATTTTATTTCTAAATATTAATTAAATCCATCTTCTACCCTTCCTTCCTATTGTCACTGCCTGTGTTATTCCTTTCAAAACTACCACTGAAGCATCCTAATTGATCTCCCTGCATCTAGTCTTAACTCTTAAGTCTCTCTTCTTTTTCAAGTTCAGACAGATTAAACTGAATCACAAATATGCACTTCATTCTTCCAGCAGAATCTTCAATGGCTCCTATGTCCACAGGTTTTAAATCCAAGTTCCTGGTAAAGTCATTCAGTGTCCTCAGTCCACCTCCATCTACCACTGGTCCTTACAAGTAATCTTGCACAGTTTCTTGCTTTCCTGCATATATTTTGCTGCTTTGTTTCAGTAGAGTTTCTTGGAGAAGCAGATGTTAAGATGGAATTAGACATGCCAAATATTTCATGGGAGAACCACCTATAGAAGGTAAAGGAGGAAGAAGCAAAAATAGGTGGGAATAACTTAGAAACCATGGTCTGACACTTGTGAAAGGAGGATTGAGTAGGAAGAGCATCTTACTGAAGTGCAGTTCTAAGAAAGTCTTGGACAAGGGTGATTGGGGATACCCAAGCAAAAATTGTCCATTAGAAGAATCCCACAATAATAGTCTGGTACTAGTAATCTTCCATGCCTAGTCATTGTCTGAGAGTTCCCCAGGGGGAAGCATGGCCAGGTGGGAACACTGCAATAGATTCAAAGGTTATATAGCTAGAGTCTGTCAGTCATCAATGATCTCTGCAGCAGGTTCTCTCATAGAAAGATCTGAATAGGGTATTGCCATGGCTGCTACATGCTTTTACCCCTATAGTTTTTCCCCATGGTTTTCTAGCTGACACTCCCTCTGGCCACCCCATTTTTGATTGGTTGACTGCCAGTCATTTAAACTCAGCTATCACTTCCCTCATGAAGCCTCCTTTGACATACCCAAGCTGAGTCAGGAGCCCACTTGAAGTATACCTCTATCACAGTACTTATATATTTAGGAACCTGTTCCTATCATTTGAATGAAAGCAACTTGAAGGCAAGGATTGTGTCCCATTTATCTCAATATTGTCAACACCTGACATTGTGTTCAGTAAGCATTTGCTTCATGAATGAATACCCAAACTCAATGTCCCTAATTTACAACATCTGCTCTAATTAAACTGGTCCCTTTATTGTTTCAGAAAAGCATTTTTCTCATTTTTGTCTCCCCATTTTCTTTCCTTCATGTTTCCACTCTTACATAAAGTGTCTCTTTTTTGCCTTATCAAGTTGTATTCATTCTTCAAGACCCTGATTAGTCTAAACTCATCTTAAGACCAGGTCTCACATATCTGCTTCCGTCTACTCTAATTTCCTTTTTCTCTGAACTGTCACTGCACTTGAAAATCTGAACCACACGAAGCTAGTGTACTTGATTATGCAGGTTTGTGAACTGCTCACTAATCATGTCTGGGGTGATGAGCCTAAGCTGCCAATTAGATGTTAATGCAATAAGAGAAGGATTTATTTTGTATACTTCTTTGTGCCCCCCTCTAAAATATAGCATAATGCAAAGTACTGATTACAAACATTTATACCTTTCAATTCTGAAGGGCTGTCAATCTCTGCATGCAGTTACCAGAGGAATATGAAAACTCTCTTTACCTAGAAATTATATATGTGGGTGAATTATCCTTGAGATTTAGTCAAGAGCCCTCTACTGCTAAAGTGGTTTAACCAGAAATGTGAGAAACATAGAAAGGTCCTAACTGGAATTTTAGAGATGTAGGTGACTAAACCTGTTAATTCCACAAAAATGTATGACAAGAGTGACTTTGTCTTAATGGGAGATTCATTCTACTATTTACTCTATTGTACTTATTCTACATGAAGCCAGCATTGTTTGATACCCCTTGTCATTAAATATTTCCCAAAGGATCTTTGATCTAAGTTTTTCATACTATGTATACATTTATTCACTCATGTAACATATATTTACTGAAGGCAGTCTTGGCTGTGCAGCTCTGAATGCACCAGCCGCAGCCACCACAACTACTGCTGCCACTATGCCTAACTTCACCATCACCTGGAAGATGCACAGCAATGAGAACTTTGAAGAGCTCCTCAAGGCCCTGGGTGTGAACACCATACTGCAGAAGGTGGCCATGGAGGCAGCACCCAAGCCTCACATGGAGATCCTCCAGGACTGTCTTGATCTGTCTACATCAAGACATCCACCATGGTGGGCACCACCAAGGTCAACTTCAGGGTCGGAGAAGGCTTTGCGGAGGAGACTGTGGATGGATGCAAGTGCAGGAGTTTGGCCACTTGGGAGAATGAAAACAAGATCCACTGCACACAAACTCTCCTCGAGGAGGATGGCCCCAAAACCCACTGGCCCCGCGAGCTGGCCAACAACGAGCTGATACTGTCGTTTGGTGCCAATGACGTGGTCTTCACAAGAATTTATGTTCAGGAGTGAAGGTGGCCATCTTGCTCCTGCTCTGGGGGTACAATGAATATCCCCCACCCCACCCCCCAAGGAGTGTCTTAGGTCTGAGATGCCAGTGGGCATCCCCTCCCTTGCTGTTGGCATTAGGCGAACGGTTCCCCATGCCCGTGTGGTAGAGCTTCCATGAGACCTCTGGGCTGTGTTCCTGGCTCCCTAGTTTGGCATCTGCACGGTTTCATTAAACTCATTGGAAACATTAAAAAAAAACATATTTACTGAAAATCTAAAGAGAAAAAAGACTATAATGGCTAATCCAGATGCCAGAACCAAAATGCCTGGGTTCAAACCCTGGCTTTATCACTTGTGTTGTGTGACTGCAAAGTACTTACTATCTCTGACATCTGTAGATGGGGATGATAAACATAATGATTTCCTGATAAATCTGTATGAAAATAATCAGTATTTATAAAGTACTGAGAACAGTGCTTCATACACAATAAGTGCTACATATTTTTTTTAGCCACAGTTGTAGTTATTACTACATATCAAGTGTCCATAGAAATACCTCTCCTGTCTTTCCTGTATTCAGTTTCTTCCATTCTTTAAAGTGTTCTGTGGGGACAGTTCCTCTAGAAGGCCCACTCAGAATAAACATACATTCCCAGGAACTTAGGTTACTCTATCAGATGTACTACTTGACATCTTTGTGGGGGGGTTTTATGTGGTGAGAAACAACAAGAAAATTTTAATGCCAGACTATTGCATATAAATTTTGGTAACTTTATCAGATATACTACTTGGTATCTTTGTTTTTGATGGGGTGAGAAACAGAACAGGAAAATTTTAATGCCAGCCATTGCATACAAATTAGACTGGGAACAAGGAAACCTAGGTTTTAGTACTCGTCCTGCCATTTTTCTCTTGTCCCTTGTGTGATATTGGACAACTCTTTCAGCCTTCCTAGATTTTCATTGACTCACCTTTAATAATAGTTTTCATATGTTTATTATTTATTTTATATACTGACAAATGGATAAATAATTCTGGTATATCCATGCAATGAAATATCATTTGGTTATAAAAAGGAATAAAATACAACATGGATGAGCCTTGAAAACATTATGCAAAAAAAAAAAAAAAAGAAGCCAGTAACAAGAGATGGCATATTATATAATTCCATTTATATGAAGTATTGAGAACAGGGAAATTTATAGAGACAGAAAGTAGACTAGTGGTAGTCTAGGGCGGGAGGATATGCTGGGGCAGGAAGGGGCATGGTGGTTAATGTATATATGGTTTCTTTTTGGAGTAATGAAAATGTTCTTGCCCTGACTGGTGTAGCTCAGTGGATTGAGCTCAGGCTGTGAAACAAAGGGTTGCCAGTTCGATTCCCAGTCAGAGCACAGGCCTGGGTTGTGGGCCAGGTCCCCTATCCCCAGTAGGGAGTGCAAGAGATGCTACCACACATTGATATTTCCCTCTCTTTCTCCTTCCCTTCCCCTCTCTCTAAAATAAATAAAATCTTAAAAAAAGAAAATGTTCTTAAGTTGACTGTGATGGTGGGCACACATACCTGTGATTATACTAAAAAACATTGAACTATACACTTAAAATGGGTGAATTGTATGGTATGTGAACTATATCTTCATAATGCAATTCAAAAAAATCATACACCAACATTCATAGCTGCATTGTTTATAATAGCCAAAAAGTGGAAATGACCCAAATATCCATCAATTGAAGAATGCATTTAAAAAATGGTATAGCTATACAATGGAATATTATGCAGCCATAAAAAGGAATGAATTAGTGATTCATGCTACCACACAAATAAATCTACCTCTAAAACATGCTAAATGAAAGAAGCCAGATGCAAAAAACAAAATGCAAAAAACTATATATTGTATGATTTCCCTTATATGGAATGTCCAAAAGAGGCAAGTCTGTGGAAAAATAAAATTGATTAAAGGTTTCTAGGGGATGCGGGTAGGAGGAAATTGGGAGTAGCTATGAACAAGTATGGGAGTTCTTTTCGGGTATGATGAAAATGTTCTGGAGTTAGATAGTGGTGATGATTTTACACAATGATGTGAATATATTAGAAACCACTGTATTTTACACTTTAAAATGGTTGTTTTATGTGGATTTATCTTAATTTTAAAAATTTCCCAGAAAAGCTATGTAAGAGTAAATCCCGATTTAATGGTAGTCAAAAAAAAAAAAAAGAGGCACATGGTGAGTTAGTCAAAAGAACCAAATAAAATATTGGGGATTTTTTAGAAGCACATTTACTGACAAGAGTTTTCAGGTCTTCTTGGCCATTATATTTTTTTCATGAAAAAAAGAATGAATTGATTTAGAAATTTGAGTTAGTTTATAAGTGTTTTCTAGTCATCCCACTGAGGCATAGTTGACTCTCCCCCCTCCTGATTTTAGTTTTAATGTGGAGGCTCTTGACACTCCATACACCCAGAAAATCTGAAATAAATTTATTACTCAAGGGGCACTGGGAAAGGAGGGGATCCAAACAGCTCTGGACTGGCTTAAGAGAGAGGAAGAGGGAGTGTGTTGCAACTTTATAGTCTCTAGACTACACTGACAACAAAGGAGAAAGCAAGCTCTGGTCTTTCTTATCAGCCTGCCCAGAAGTGGGGAGTTATCTATAAATGCTCCAAGATTTTGCAACTTTTAACTTTCCATGTTTGTTATTTTGATTACTCACTGTCTTTTCTTGTAAAGCTTATTTTCAAGGCCAGTAGCAAAAGAAAGTTCAGATGAGAAAGAAAAAACTAGCTCAAATAATATTGGTAGGATTCAGTGACTCACTAAACTTGCATGTGTGTCAAGGAATATTATGGCAAGGTTTTAAGTCTAGGTAACTGTTGAGAGAATGACCACTACTGCCACAGAACTTGTAAGGAAAATTGTGAGAAGAAACTTTCTTTACCATTCAAATTTAATCCTTAGAAAATGTTTGTGCAAGCAGTATCTTGGCAAATATTTTTCTTGTAAACATATTTTTCCTTAACATTCTAATAACTATTATAGACATCTATATGATAGGAATAACGTGCAAGCAAACCCACCAGTTTAAAACAAATTTAGTGAAATTAATCATTTAAATAACCTGATTTTTATTCCTTTTATTCATCTAGTTTAGGTCTTCAACTCCCAGTTATAGTATGTTTAAAATTGTTGCCTCTCCCCATTACACACAGGGAGGATCCAAAATTCACATTTTCATGTGCTGAGATACTGGGTGCAGCCCGAATTTTGGAACTGCAACCCTGGTTGACAAGAGGGTTGAGAAAGATTTCGGCTTCAGCGTCCCGCCTTCTCCAGGGCTCGCAGACTGCGGCCCACCAACCACAGTGCACAGCCAAATTGCCGCTGCCTTCGAGAATTTGTGAGGCCCTGCACATGTCCGCGCACGCCCTCCGTCATCCGTTAGAAAAGAAACCCGGATGTGCAGTGGGCCGGATGGGGGTGGTGGAGGCGCGGTCCCCTACCCATGAGGCAGCGCGCTTAGCTATATACCTCCACCGAGGTCTGAGTCGATCATTCCACGCCTGGAGTCACCGAGGCTGCTGCTTTTCTTTGGCCGCCGCTCGGTATTTTTGTACTCCTCCTCTTTCTCCTCCTCCTTCAAGTCCCAGTTTGGCCGACCGGTTCTGTTCGCGGTACGTGTCCCCCACGCCCGCCTGCGCCTCAGGGGAGCTGGCGGAGGCTGTCGCTTGTGGCGGTGACCGCCTTGCCCTGAGGGCGGCAACAGCGGCCTAGCGCTGAGGAAGGCAGCGGGAGTCTTGAGGGTCTGAATTCCGGCGTGAGTCGCCTGGATCGCCAGGGGCGAGGGGGAGGGGACGGCGAAGTGGCGCGGTGCCGGGTGGGCCACCATCTTGCGCCATTCCTGGCGGGGGAGGGATCTAAGGAAGGTAGCTGCTCGGCGGCAGGGTTTGGCGGGCAGCTCAGGCCGTGGTCGCGCGGGCCGCCGCCACTGCCACCTCAGCTCATGGGACCTGTGCATCTGTCCGATGACAGGTTTTGTCTTTTCTTTTTGGAGGCAACTCCCTTTGGTCTTTTATACTTCTGATGTCGACGTTTGGCGACACCCGCCTATCCCCAAGTCTCTAAAGTCGTAGGCAAAGAAACCAGGGAAGGTTCCGAACTTTCAGGATTCAGGGGCCTTTGGGCCCATCGTTTAGGTCCAGGCTCCCCCGACCCAGGTTACTGGTTGTAAAGTGCTCAAATCCTTGTTCTTGCCAAAGGGACTTCGCTCCTCCGTTATAGAAATCGTGCTCCATTCCGTTATTGTCTGGAGGAGAAGAGCCTTGAGAAGAAAACGTGGAGTTCGATACACAGTTTTTTTAACAGTGAGCTTTGCAGGTCTTACTTAATGGAAAAAAATATCTTATTCTCAGGCTTTATCCTTCTCTAGACACGGAGGGAGTTCCTCTTGACTTATCTCAAGTTTTAGTGCTTTTTATTAAGGAGAAATCAGAATAAAATGTCAACTGTACCAGCTTCTGGAAGCACGGGAGATCTTCATCCAAGGGATTCTCTTTGTTTGCAAAGATTTTTTAGTTGGTTTTTTTTTAAATATGTGGACTTAAATTTTACCTTTTGTTTTCAGTTTTGGTCTGTGAATTTTAATGTCTTCTAGTGCCGTTAAATATAAAATTAGAACCAAGAAATAGAGTTTTAAACAACAAAAGTCTCCTCTTTGCATTCATGAGGTGTCCTGCTTGGGGGGTTACCATGAAAACTCTAACCGCCTCCTTAAGGATAAATTTTCAGAGCCTATGAAGGCACTGGTTTGTTTTATTAAGTTATGGCTGTATGCTCTTGATGTTTTAACATTGGTACGAATTCCACTATAATTGTATTTTACATTTGTATGTTTCATTGATTATTACCCATTCTGAGGTGGGCTGTGGGGTACTGATAGAACTGTGTGGAAGGTGAGGGAACATCCTCAAGGAGATTTTACCGAAGTCTTAAATGGTAGGAATTGATAGGACCTGTTCTTAAACCTAGATCTTCTAAGTCTTCAGCCAATGTTCAATTTACTGTATTATGCCACACTTTTCACGGGACTGAGGTGGTTAAGGAGAATAAAAAAGGATGCTCACCCCCTAAAAACAGAAGAAATATTTTCCAATTCCCTTTCCTTTATATTTTTATTTTTAATATTTTACATCTCTTCACCTTTTTAGTATTTAAACTATTATTATTTCCAAGCATGTTGAAAAGTTGAAGAATAACACATTGAAAAAAAGTTTTCATGTTGAAGGGCTCCAAATTTCAGCTTCCCCTGTTCAACCTATTTTCTTTTTTTTTTAATTTTATTTTAATTGTTGTTAAAGTACAGTTTCAACATATTTTCTTTCCTCAGTTGATTTCTAGTCCAATCCAATTTCTTCAGCCCAGTGTTTTACTACTTAGCATCAGCATTTTTAGTTAAAGAAGTGAATGAGGGGATAAGGATATATATAATTTTGTACCTCTTCTTTTCTCCCATTTGTTCTCTTTATTCAAGAGGACATTTAGAACCATGCAAAGTGGAGGGATCAAGGAAAAAGGACTCATGGACATGGACAACAGTGTGCCGATTGCAGGGGGGAGGGGAGTATAAGGGGGATAAATAGTAATGGAAAAAAACTACAATAAAATGTTTTTAAAAGAACCATACCAAAATATTTCTGTCACTCTTATACTAATAGGAGAGGGAGAGTACCTAAATGAATAGCAATTTTTTGGAAATAAAAGAAATCCGTAGTTTTAGTGACAGATAGGATATTGGAAATATATATTAAAATATTTTGTTATTTCAAAACTAAGTTAAAAGATCAGAAATATGTATTACCTATTCTGTCTTCCTACGTCAAGAAGGATTTAAAAATATTTGGTTTTCAGTAAGGTTATTTTAAATG
This sequence comes from Phyllostomus discolor, assembly GCF_004126475.2. Lineage (NCBI taxonomy): Eukaryota > Metazoa > Chordata > Mammalia > Chiroptera > Phyllostomidae > Phyllostomus > Phyllostomus discolor. The sequence continues at coordinate 80,290,727 of NC_050198.1, read as the reverse complement.
ACTCAAAAAGACTTGGTTTATTCTGTAATGGTATAAAAAATGTGTGTCTAGATTTTTTTATTCATTTTCTGCAAAGCAGTTTTCTTTTAAGGAGTGTTTTTATTCACTCTGGATATGTCAGGAAAAATAGTCATCACTATGTACAATCTGGGTCCAATGGAACTTGTTATGTTATGTTTTATGTTTTAAGTCATTTTACAAATAACTTACATAAGAATCACAAAATAGTGAAACCAATTTTATTAAATATTTAATGAGGATTTATTCATGGTGTACTCCTTTGTATATAATTAGAAAAACAAAAGATACATTTCAGAAGCTTACATAAGAATTCAGTTGTCTTTTATTAAGACGGATATTAAAGACATTTGCAAAAAATGTAAACCAGTACCACACTTCTCATTAAATTTTTTGTTTGAAAAAAGTATTTTCATTAAAACTATATATGAACATGTATTGGGCATATTTGTGCTTTAAATAAATAAATATTAAATTTTTAAGTTTTAATTTCTTTTTTTTTGGATTTAAACAATTATTGTTCAATTCCACTTGTCCCCATTTTTCCATATTACTCTCCCCTGCCCTACCAAACCCCCACTTCCCACATTCAATCCTGCCACCCTTTGTCTTTGTCCATGGGTCCTTTATACTTGTTCTTTGACTTGACCCTTCCCCTTTTTTCCCCATTGTAACCCTCCTCCCTCCCCTCTGGTCACTGTCAGTTCTTTATTTCCATGTCTTTCATTCTATTTTGCTCTCTTGTCTGTTTGGTGATGAGGTTCCACTTATAGGGGAGATCATATGGTATTTGTCTTTCACTGCCTGGCTTATTTCACTTAGCATAATCTCCATTTCCAGCCATGCTATCAATAAAGAGTGGGAGTTTTTTCTTTCTGCTACATAGTATTCCATTGTATAAAATACCAGTTTTTTGATCCACTCATTTACTGATGGGCACTTAGGCTTTTCCAGCACTTGAGTATTACAGATAACACCACTATGGACGTTGGGGTGCATAGCTTCTTTTGAATTGGTGTTTCAGGATTCTTAGGGTATAATCCCAGCAATAGAATTGCCAGGTCAAAATGCAGTTCCATTTTTAGTTTGTTTTTTGTTTTTTGTTTTATGTTTTTTTTGTTTGTTTGTTTGTTTGTTTTTTAGGAAATTTTATAGCGTTTCCCACGGTGGCTGCACCAGTCTTCATTCCCACCAACAGTGTACTAGGGTTCCCTTTTCTCCACAACCTTGCCAGCATTTGTTGATTGCTGATTTGTTTATGACGGTCATTCTGACAGGTATGAAGGGGTAGCTTATTGAGGCTTTTTTAAAAATCTTTTTTTAAGATTTTATTTATTTATTTTTAGGCATAGAGAAAGGGGGAAGAAAGATAGGGAGAAGAAACATCAGTTTGTGGTTGCCTCTCATGGGCCCGCAACTGGGGACCTGGCCTGCAACCCAGGCATGTGCCCTAGACTGGGAATCGAACCAGCAACTCTTTGGTTCACAGGCCGGTGCTCAATCCACTGAGCCACACCAGCCAGAGCCATCAAGGAGTTTTAATTTGCAGCTCTCTGATGGCTAGTGGTGCTGAGCATCCTTTCATTTGTCTCTGGGCCCTTGGTATGTCTTTCTTGGAGAAGTGTCTCTTAAGGACCTTTGCTCATTTAATTGGATCGTTTGTCTTTCTGGTGTGGAGTCGTATGAATTCTTTATATATTTTGGAGATCAAAGCCTTGTCCAAGGTGTCATTGGCAAATATATATTCCCACGTGGTTGATTCCCTTTTCATTTTGCTGATGTTTTCTTTAGCCATGCAGAAGCTTTTTATTTTGATGAAGTCCCATTTGTTTATTCTTTCCTTTATGTCCCTTGCTCTATGGAACATATCAGTGAAAATACTGCTTCATGGAATATCTGCAAGTTTCCTGCCTGTGTTCTCCTCTAGGACTTTATGGTGTCACAACTTGTATTTAAGTCTTTTATCCACCATGAGTTTATTTTTGTGTATGGTGTAAGTTGGTGGTCAAATTTCATTGTTTTGCATGTGGCTCTTGAGATTTCCCAACACTATTTGTTGAAGAGACTATTTTTTACTCCATGTTATGTCCCTATCCCCTTTGTTGAATATTAATTGACCATAGAAACATGTGCTTATTTCTGGGCAATCAATTGTGTTACATATGTCTACACATATATCTATATGTCTGTTATTATGCCAGTACCAGACTGTTTTGATAACGGTGGCCTTGTAATATATTTGATGTTAGGTATTGTGATCCCTCCTACTTTGTTTTTTCTCAAAATTGCTGAGACTATACAAGGTCATTTATGATTCCATATAAATTTTTGAAATATTTGTTCTACATCTGTGAAATATGTCATTGGTATTTTAATAGGGGTTGCATTGAATGTATAAATTGCTTTGGGTAGTATGGACATTTTGATGGTGTTAATTTTTCTAATGTATGAACATGGTATATGCTTCCATTTATTTGTGTCTTCCCTTTTTTAAGACAAAAACATACTAATTAATTTATTTTTAAATTTTTTACATTATTTTTTTAAAGATTTTATTTATTTATTTTTTAGAGAGGGAAGGGAGGGAGAGAGAGAGAGAGAAACATCGATATGCGGTTGCTGGGGGTCATGGCCTGCAACCCAGGCATGTACCCTGTCTGGGAATCAAACCTGCAACACTTTGGTTCTCAGTCTGCTTAACTTTTTACATTACTTTATTGTTGTTCAATTAAAGTTGTCTGCATTCCCACCCCCACTGCTCCCTATTTGTGTCTTCCTTAATTTCTTTCTTCAGTGTTGTATAGTTTTCTGAGTACAGGTCTTTTACCTCTGTGGTTAGGTTTATTCCTAGGTTTAAAAAAAAGAAACATTATTTTTCTTGTTGCTATATCAACTGGGATTTTTTCCTGATTTCTGTTTCTGATATTTCATTGTTGGTGTACAAAACTGCCAATGATTTCTGAACATTGACTTTCTATCCCACTGTTCTGACAAATTCACTTACTAGGTTGAGTGGATTTTTTGTGGAGTCTCTAGGGTTTTATATGTATACTGTCATGTCATCTGCAAACAATGAGTTTTGCTTCCTTCCTCCTTTCCAGTTTGGATGTCTTTTATTTCTTTTTCTTTTCTGATCACTGTGGCTAGAACTTCCAGTATTATGTTGAATAGAAGTGGTGAAAGTGGACATCCTTGTTTTGTTCCTGTTCTTAGTGGGAATGCTTTAGTTTTTGCCCATTGATATGATGTTGGCTGTAGGTTTCTCATATAGGGCCTTCATTACATTGAGGTATGCACCCTCTACTCCCGCTTGGCTGAGTGTTTTTATCATAAATGGGTGCTGTACCTTATCAAATGCTGATTCAGCATCTATTGGTATGATCATATAATTTTTGTCGTTCCTTTTTTAATGTGATGTATTATTTATTGATTTGTGAATATTGTACCATCCTTGCATCCCAGGAAAGAATCTGACTTGATCATGGTGTATGATCTTTTTAATGTATTACTGGATGCAGCTTGCCAATATTTTGTTGAGGATTTTAGCATCTGTGTTCATCAGCAATATTGGCCTGTAGTTTCTTTCTTTGTTGTGTCTTTATCTGGTTTTGGGATTAGGATGATGCTGGCCTCATAAAAAGAGTCTGCGAGTCTTCCTGCTTCTTGGATTTTTTGGAGTTTGACAAGGATTAGGGGTTAGCTCTTCCTTAAATGTTTTGTAAGAATTTTCCTGTGAAACCATCCAGCCCAGGGCTTTTATGTGCCAGTTTTTTGATTACTGCTTCAATTTTGTCTGCTGTTATTGGTCTCTTCAGGCTTTCTGCTTCTTTTTCATTGAGTTTTGGAAGATTATATTTTTCTAGAAATTAGTCCATTTCACCTAGGTTTTCAAATTTCTTGGCATATAATTCTTTGTAGTAATTTCTTTCAATCCTTTGTATTTCTGTAATATCAGTTGTAATCTCTCCTGTTTCATTTCTGATTGTGTTTATTTGGGTCCTCTTTTTTACTTGATGAACCTGCTTAAAGGGTTGTCTATTTTGTTTATCTTTTCAAAGAACCAGCCCCTGGATTCATTGATTCTTAGAATTGTGCTTTTTAGTCTCTATGTCATTTAATTCTGCTCTGATCTTGGTTATTTCCTTCCTTCTACTTGCTCTGAGCTGTCTTCATTGTTCTTCCTGGAGTTCTTGTAGGCATAGTGTTAGGTTGTTTGAAATGTTTCTATCATTTTTAGGTAGGCCTGTATCATTGTGAACTTCCCTCCGAGGACTGCCTTCACTGTGTCCCACAGGATTTGGGCTGTTTTGTATTCATTTTCATTTGTTTCCAGAAACATTTTCACTTCTTCCTTGTTCTCATTATTAACCCATTCATTATTTAATAGCATGCTATTCATTCTCCATGAATTTGAATGTTTTTGATTTTTTTTCCTTGAGGTTGGTTTCTAGTTTCAAGCCCTTGTAGTCTGAGAAAATACTTGGTATGATTTCAGTTTTCCTGAATTAGTTGAGGCTTGTTTTGTGTCCTGTCATGTGGTCTGTCTTTCAAAATGTGAAAGACATGCACATTCCATGTGCATTCGAAAAGAATGTATATTTTCCTTCTCTAGGGTGACAGGTTCTGTATATGTCAGTTAAGTCCATTTGATCTAGTGCATCGTTCAGTGCCACGCTATCCTTGTCGATACTTTGTTTGGAAGGTCTATCCATTTTTGTCCGTGGGGTGTTAAAATCCCCTACTATAAATGTGTTGCTGTCTGTATCTTTCTTGACATCCTCCGAGATTTTCCTTTTATATTCGGATGCTCCTATGTTGGGTGTACATATGTTTACAATGTTTATGTCTTCTCGATGGCTTCTTCCCTTGAGTGTCATGGAGTATCCTCCTGTGTCTCTTTTTATGACCTTTCTTTTGCAGTCTATTTTTTCTGATATAAGTGTTACTGCCCCAGCTTTTTCTCCCTGTCCATTAACTTGGAATATTTGTTTCCAAACCTTCACTTTCAGTCTGTGTAGGTCTTTTGTTTTGAGGTGGGTCTCTTGTAGTCAGCATATGTGCAGGTCATGTTTTCTTATCCATTCAGCTACCCTTTGTCTTATTACTGGAGCATTTAATACATTTACATTTAAGACTATTATTGATAGGTACGTACTCATTGCCATTTTTCCTTTTTCTACATGTGTGCCCCTCTCTCTCTCTCTCACTCTTTTTATTCATCTTCTTAAAGCAGTTCCTTTAACATATCTTGCAGTGCTGGTTTAGTGGAGGTGAATTCTTTTACCATTCCTTTCTCTGGGAACCTCCTTATTTGGTCTTCCATTTTAATTGAGAGCCTTTCTGGATAGAGTAGTCTTAATTGCAGGCCTTTGCTTTTCATTACCTGGAATATTTCTTGCCATTCCCTTCTGGCCTGTAGTGTTTCCATTGAGAAGTCAGCTGCTAGCCTCATCGGGGCTCCCTTGTATATTACTTCCTGTTCTCCCTTGCTGCCTTTAAGATTCTCTCTTTGTCTTGGAATTTTGCCATTTCAATTACATGTGTTGTGGAGTGGGCCTGTTTGAGTTCATCTTGATTGCTACCCTCTGTGCTTCCTAGACTTGTGTGATTTTTTTCTGTCATCAAATTAGGGAAATTTTCCATAATTCCTTTTTCAAACAGGTTTTCTACCCTTTGCTCCTCTTCTTCTTCTGGTGTCCCTATTATATGGATATCATTACGTTTCATGTTGTCCTGCAGTTCCCTTAACTCCTCTTGTTTTTTATGAGTCTTTTTTCCTTTTCTTTTTGCTCTTTCTGGAAGTTGTTTTCTACCTTGTCCTCCAGCTCGCTGATTCTATCTATCCTCTGCTTCATCTAGCCTGGTTTTGATTCCTTGTACTGTGTAGAAGGAATCCTTCCATTCAGAAATTGTATTCTTCATTTCTTCCTGGCTCTTTTTCATAGTTTCTATGTCCTGTTTCATGCTGATGTAGTTCACAGTAAGTTCCTTGTACCTTCTCTGTAGTTTTTGGTAATTTTCAATTAGCTCATTGAGCTTTCTTATAACCATTGCTTTGAACTCAATATCTGATAGTTTACTTGCCTCTGTTTCATTTAGCACTCTTTCTGGGGATTCCTCCTTTCCTTTCTATTCGGGGTTGTTTCTTTGTCTTCCTATTTTTTGGTAGACTCTTCTTTTTTGCTTCTTGTTTGCTTCTACCTCTTAAATTATCTGCTTTAACTCTCTGTCTTTGTGGTGTGAACTTTTGTGGTAGAGACCTGTGTGATTCAGTGGTCCATTCTCCATGATCTCCTGAACTTGATGCTCTCAGGATGCCATTTATCCCATTTATGTTGGCTCTGTGGATGTAATTGGGTTTTGATTGTTGTTGGGTCATTCTTTGGTGGGTACTTCCCTCCGACTGGTTGACTAGGGTCACTCCACCCACCACGTATTGTATAATGTTGTGCAGATGCTGCCAGCAAAAAGCCACGTCTTCAAAAACAGTTTACATCCACAGTCCCACTATCAACAGTAAATGAACCAGTGTTATTAAGGGTGTAAAGAGATCAAGATTATTGTAAGAAAAGAGAGCGAATATGAAGTGACCTACTGAAAGAAAAATGATTTTGAGAGGATAGAGGGAGGAACACTAATAAGAGTAAGGAATCGGAGCAATGAGAAGGGAGTAAGTATAATTCACATGGTAAATAAAAAAGGGAATGAAGGCAGAATGGAGTAAAAGAAGGGGAGTGTATAGTACTAGGTTTAAACAGTAATTTAAAAAAATAAAATAGAAACAAAAAGGGGGAAAAGGAAGTAAATAATAAAAAATAAGAACCAAATTGGAGAAAAGGATCCACCACAGCACTACCAGCAATAAATGAGCTAAAATTAATACAGGTAGGGTAAGAATTACAGGGGGAAATGAATAAAGAAAAGCTTAAGAGATATCTAGAGGAAAGGGAAGTGCTTTTGAGATGGTAGAGGGAGAGGGAATAGCAAATGTGAGGAATGAAAACCAGGCTAAGACAGGGAAAATTAAAATTGGAGATGAAAGAGTAACAATAAAGAAAAAGGGGCAATAAGAGAGGGACAAAGTAAAATTTCAGACAAAAAAGTAGGAGAGGGGAAAGGTAAAATTTGAGATTTGAAATACAAAAATAGTGAAGTTCTAGAGATAAAATGGAAAAAAAAATGCAACAACTACCTTATCTACAACCAGCAAGCAAAGATTGCTAAATATGGGGAGAGGGGGGGGGTATTTTAAGAGCAGGAAAAAGAATGTGAGATGACCTTTGACAAGAAAATTGGTTTTGAGAGGTTGGATAGGGTAGAAATAATAAGTGCATAATGGAAACACATTGTAGCAAGAGAGAAAACAAAATTTAAAATGAAAATAAAGAGAGTAAAGAAGGAGGTAAATGGGGTAAGAGAAGGGAAGAACAAAATATGTGAATTAAAATAACCTATAATATAAGATCTAGTGACTTAATATGCACAAACTTGAAAGACAAGAAATAAATGTTAAAAGCTATGCAGGAAAGAAAATATCGCAAATCATGGAGAAGACTATGGTGGGTTTCCTCTTGATAGCATCTAGTGTTTACCACTGTTTTTGCTTTCCGGATCCACCTCTGGTGATATCAAATGGTGACCCCCATCTTGCCTTAGGCAGCCTATTTGAGACTACCAAGGATCTACTCTCTGTGGCCGAGTCCTTCAGTTGTTAATCTAGTCACTCTGCACTCAGCAGTCAGGCTTAAGCACCATAGTTGGAGCCGAGTCCCTCCTGGGGGTGAGGCTATTGCTTCCCCTCTGGCTGCTGCCACTTGGAGGGGAGTGGTCTGCCTGAGCAAGATGGCTCCTGCAGTATGGGGATGACTCAGCACCAGGATCCTCGCAGCTGCTCTCTCAGTTCTCTCCCCAAAGTCCCTGTTCCCCGACTCTCCTCAAGTGTCTCCAGTCCACTCTGCCTCTTTCTTTGCTGGAGCCCTGGTTAAGTGGCTGCAAATGAAATCTGTGCATTGGCCCTTTAAGGAGTTCTTTGAGTCTCCAGCCAAATGTCTCTGGCAGAGAGAAACCCCTCTACTTTTTGCAGCTGGGTGATATCTGTGTACTTTTCAGGCTCTGGTGCTCTAGGCTGGAGAGTCTAGCTTAGGGTTTAGACCTCACACTTCTCAGGTGTATCCAACTGGCCACATAAATATCCCTCTGTCACTTCAGCTGCCACCTATAGGTGCCCAACTAGTCCTCTCGTGTCTCCGCTGCACTGCCTACCAGTCATGTTCTGCCAAAGCTGTTTCTTCTGTATATAGTTATAAGGCTTCTCTCCTGCTATTGTTTAGTTGTTTATTCCGGGTGATTTCTCCACCATTTAGTTGTATTTCCAGATTGATCCTGGGAGAAGGTTAGTGTAACTTCCCCTCACTCCTCCACCATCTTCTCCAATCTAAGTTTTAATTTCTAATGTGGTAAGTTACAATAGATATAATCCACATAAACAAAAAGCTCATTGAGGTCCTTATTAAGTTTTAAGAATGCAAAGAGTTCCTTAGACCAAAAAGTTTGAGAACTACTGATGTTGTATACTTCATTTATGACAATATATTAACAGTTCTTTATCTGAACTAGAATTTTGTTTTCTCATCTTCTCAGTAGATATTACTGTTTTCATTTTACAGATAGAAAACTAAGGTCAAAGAGATTGATTAAACATCCTATAGGTTTGGCAACCGGAAAATAATAGAGTCCAAATTCCCACTTAGTTATTCAGCCTATGTCCAGTGTTCTCATCCCTATACTGTAGTTTTTTAGTTGACATTTTCCCTAGTGGATAAAATTTACCCCTATAAGCCCTAGCTAGTGTGGCTCAGTGAATTGAGTGCCGGCCTGAGAACCAAAGGGTCACCAGTTCAGCTCTCAATCAGGACACATACCTGGGTTTCAGGCCAGGTCCCCAGTAGGAGAGCGCATGTGAGGCAACTGCACGTTGATATTTCTCCCCCCCTTCCCCTCTCTCTAAAAATTAATTTACAAAATCTGTAAAAAAATTTACCCCTATAAGATGTGAATTAACTAATAATACAATCCTGAGGTTATTTTAGAAATTAGTCATTATAGTATATTTTGTGAAACTTTTATAAAATACTGTATAGTTTGGCTTCAAAAGGCCATTTATGCATTAGTTTTTTTCTCCTGATTATCTTTTACAAATGAATTATAATGAAGCATATTCTTATAGATAAAATCCTTAGCCTGAATGTGATATAAAAATTACTTTGCAGAAAATAAGGTTTACTATAGTGCCCAATCCCAAAAACTAACATAAAAATATTTTAAAATATAGGCAATAATTGCAAAGTATTAGACCAATGAATTTTATATCTTTAGGGTTGGTCATCTAGCTGTTTTCTACCAATAAATGAAGTATGAAAGTCAACAGAGACATATCTTTTGATTTCTGGCCAAGATGGAAGTATATGTAGATATACTTTGCCTCCTTGCACAACCAAAAGACGGACAACAACAAATTTAAAAACAAAAAATAACCAGAACTGCCAGAAAATCAAACTGTATGGAAGTCTGACAACCAAGGAGTTAAAGAAGAAACATTCATGCATACTGGTAGGAGGGGCAGAGATGGGCCGCAGGGGTGGAGAGGACCTGTGACAAGGCAATGACTGGAAATGGGAAGTCGGCAGCTGGCAGACTAGGCGAGCCCACATTTGCAAGCAGATAACCGTGAAGAACAACTGGGGAGTGCCAAGAAACAGCACAACCCAGAGTTCTGGCGTGAGGAAATAAACCTCAAAACCCCTGGCTGTAAAAACCTGTGGTGGTAGCAACAGGAGAAACTCGTAGCCTCAGGAGAGTTCGTTGGAGACACCTGCCCACCCAGGAATCAGCACCAAAAGGGCCCAGATTTGCTTGTGGAAAGCAGGGGAATTGACTGAAAGCTGCTGAGAGATGAGCAGGGAGCATTGTTTCCTCTAGGACCCCTCCCCCACATACACCAGCACAAGGCAGCAATGTGGGTTGCCCCACCCTGGCAAATACCTAAGGCTCCACCCCTTACAGTGTAACAGCTGTAAGAGACCAAAAAAAAAATGGCCCAAATGAAAGAACAGATGAAAACTCCAAAAATAGAACTAAGTGATGAAGAGATAGGCAACCTATCAGATGCACAGTTCAAAACACTGGTAATCAGTATGCTCACAGAAATGGTTGAGTATGGTCGCAAAATGGAGGAAAAAGTGAAGTTGATACAAAGTAAAATGAAGAGAAATGTGCAAGGAATCAGCAGTGAAGGGGGAAAAAAACAGGACTCAAATCAAAGATTTGGAACAGAAGGAAGAAATAAACATTACACCTGAAGAGAATGAAGAAAGAAGAATTAAAAAATATATAAGAGGTTTAGGAACCTCTGGGACAACTTTATATATCCCAACATTCAAATCATAGGCATGCCAGAAGAAAAAGAGGAAGAACTGAAATCGGAAACTTATTTGAAAAAATAATGGAGAACTTCCCCAATCTGGCCAAAGAAATAGACTTCCAGGAAGTCCAGGAAGCTCAGAGAGTCCCAAAGAAGTTGGACCCAAGGAAGCACACATGAAGGCACATCATAATTACATTACCGAAGATTAAAGATAAGGAGAGAATCTTAAAAGCAGCAAAAGAAAAGGAGATAGTTACTTACAAAGGAGTTCCCGCAAGGCTATCAGCTGATTTCTCAAAAGAAACCTTGCATGCAAGAAGGGGCTGGAAAGGAGTATTCAAAGTGATGAAAAGCAAGATGACCCTATCCAACAAAGCTATCATTTAGAATGGAAGGGCAGATAAAGTGCTTCCTAGATAAGGTCAAGTTAAAGCAGTTTATCATCACCAAACCATTATTATATGAAATGATAAAGGGACTTATCTGAGAAAAAAGAAGATGAAGAAAAATGTGAGTGGTAAAATGACAACAAACTCACAACTATCAACAACTGAACATAAAATGAAAACAAAAACAAACTAAGCAAACAACTAGAACAGGAACAGAATCACAGAATGGAGATCACATGGAGGGTTATCAGTGGGGAGGGGTGGGGGAAGAATGGGGGAAAAGGTACAGGGAATATGAAGCATAAATGGTGGTACAAAATAGACAGGGGAATGTTAAGAATAGTATAGGAAATAGAGAAGCCAAAGAATTTATATGTACAACCCATGGACATGAACTAAGGGGAGGGGGGAATGCAGGTGGGAGGGCAGATGCAGGGCAGAGGGGAATAAAGGAGGAGGAAGTGGGACAACTGCAATAGCATAATCAATAAAATATATAAAAAAGAAGGTCAACAGAGACAAAAGTTGAAAACCTAAATAAAATGGGGGCAAAATAATAAAGTTATTGCAGAAATATTTTTCCAAAGTGTACCTGAACTTCATGTATTCAGGCTTTCAAGAAAATATCTAATCCCCACAATATTAAAACTTCTTGGACAAAGGAAGGATGGTGAGCCTATGTTTTGCTTCTAAATTACATGTGAATTGTTCCCAAAACCTGGTTTGAGAGTTTGAATTATTTAAATGCCAGTGAAATTGTCTACAGAACAAAGGTATAATCCAGTGTTTCCTGGATTTCAGTACTGTATCAATTAATTCCTGTTGTAATGGTGTAGGGATTGACTGTGGGAGTTGTAGGGTAAGGGTGAGCTGGGTGGAGGAGGCAAAGGGGTAAAATTGGGGCAACTGTAATAAAATAACAATATTTAAAAAATAGAAACAAATAAGCAAAAATAAAAGCAAACAAAAACAAGGGGGGAAACATTTTCACAAGACACCCTCCTACTTAAAATGTAGAATATTCTTAGAGTACCTACACAATTGTAAAACAAAACACTCTTTGGAGGTGCTTTTCATGCAAAGGGAATTTGCTGGAAAAAGTAGGGGTCAAAGCCAAACAACCAATTCTGCCATCAGAAGGCATGTCAGGGTCCAGCTGATCAAGATTGGCTGAATGAATGAATGAATGAATGAATGAATCACAACCTTTGTACCCAATGATGTTGTTTAAAATTTATTGAGGAAAATGGTGAGGTTCTGGTTGCTGGATTTGTTCTCAAAGGTCATGCTGTTAGTGACATTCCTACAAGTCTGCTTTAAGGCCATCAAAGCACCCCTCTCTCTCTTTTGGCCTTACACAAAGGCAAGAAGGAAAGACCAAGATCATAAGTTTTAATGGTGTAAACACATATTAATAAATTTACTAAAAAACAAATTAATTAAATGTGCCAAAAAACAAAGTAATTAAAACTATGAAATCAGTACTATTTAAATCAATTTTAATACATGGAATGAATAATGTATTTTGATGAAACAGTCACTGCATATTTTGAGTTTTTCATACCTATATTTCATATGTCTAAACAATTGCAAGATTTTTCTATTTGAACCTTTTCAATACTTTCATTTCTGTAGCTAACCATATTGCCATTTGCCTTTCATTTTATGCACATGCATTATTTAGATGTTCTCTCCCTCTGATCTTTTATTAATAGACAGCAGCAATGAATATTATAGTACTTGATGACAATGCAGTAGTAAATACAAAGTATGAGTACTGATAGGATCCAGCAATTCCATTTGTGGGAATTTATCTGAAGTAAACAAAAACACTAACTTGTAAAGATATCTACACCTTCATGTTTATTGCAGCATTATTTACAATATCCAAGGTGTGGAAACAACCTAAACATCATGGACAGATGAATGAATAGAGATGTGATGTGATACACACACACAGTGGAACAGTATTCAGCCATTAAAAAAAGGAATCCTGCTATTTGCAGCTACATGGATGGGCCTTGAGGGCATTATGCTAAGTGAGATAAGTCAGAGAAAGGCAAATACTGTTTTATTTCTTAAACAAGTAAACTCATAGACATACAAAACAGATTGGTGGTTGGGTGAACTTGGTCAAAAGATACAAACTTCCAGTTACAAATAAGTCCCAGGGATGTGATACACACAATGGTGACTATAACTAATAAGACTATTGAATGTTTGAAAGTTGCTAAGAGAGTAGATTTTAAAGTTCTCATCACAAGAAAAAAATTTGTAACTGTGTGATGGGTGTTAACTAGACTTATTGTGATTATTTTACAGTATACATATATTGAATTATGTTGTATACCTGGAACTAATATAATGCTATACATCTATTATATCTCAACTTTAAAAACCATGAGTATTGAAATTATGACAGCTTAGTTATAAGGTGGTCATCCAGGTTACCTGACTATGCTAATGTTAATTTTTTAGATAGCAAAACAATGTATTGTTTTAGAGACCTCTTGCACCATCTGGAACATATCTATTTTTCCTAGAGATCTGTTAGTTTGAAAAATGTTGGCTAATAGTCCATTGGTAAGAGTATTCTCTTCAATACAAGTACCAGAAACCTTGCTCAAAGTAGATGAAACCAGAAGTGAACAATTCTCTTAATTGAAAATTTAGTAATTTAAAAATTTTTTAAATTTAAATTCCCTTTTAAAATTTAGTAATTAATTTTCTTCAAGCATAGCTAGCTTCAGGTGTTTAAATGATAACATCAAACTTGAATGTCTTCCTTACCTCCCCTCTTTTTCTCTAACCCAGAATCTATGGTTTTGCTTTTCTCTTCGTTAGCTTCTTTCTTAGGTAGTCTTTCTCCACATCGTGACTCCACAACTCCCAGCCTTATATCCTACCAGCTTATTATTTTAACAGCTTTATTGAGATAACATACAGTTCACTCATTTGAAGTATACAGTTCATTGGTTGTAATGTATTCACAACATAGTGAAAAAATTACCGATAATCAATTTTAGAATATTTTCAGCACCCCCGAAAGAAATCCCATGCCCATACGTAGTCACTCCCCATTTTCCCCCAACCCTCCCAGCCCTAAGCAACCTCTATTCTACTTTCTGTCTTTATGAATTGGCTATTCCTGGGTATTTCATGAAATAATATAATACATCGTTTTTTTTTGACTGGCTTCTTTCACTTAGTATAATGTTCTCAAGATCCACCCGTATCATAGTATGTATCAGTACTTCATTCATTTTTATGAATGAATATTTTTAATTCTATAGGTATTTCACATTTGGCTATCCATTCATTAATCAGGTATTTGGATTGTTTCCAATCATGGGGTATTATGAATAATGCTGCTATGAACATTTGCGCACAAGTTTTTGTGTGGACATATGTTTTCATTTCTCACCAAGAGTGGAATTGCTGAGTCATACGATAACTTTATGTTTAACTTTGTGAGGAACTACCAAAGTGTTTTACATAGTGTCTGCACAATTTCATATTTCCAGCAACAGTATAAAAGGAGTCCCTTTTCTCCATATCCTTGCCAGCACTTGTGATTTTCTATCTTTTTTTATTATAGCCATCCTAGTGGATGTGAAATGGCATCCGTTAATTTTTAAATATATTTTCTTGTGGTAAAATACACATAAAATACAATTAACCATTTAAACTATTTTAATACATTAATGTTTTTAAATTTTTATGCAATGAATTCTTAAAAGTGTTGAATTTTAAAAATATAAACCCAAAAACAGAAACTATCTAAATAGTAATTATAATTATTAATACAGGCAGTCTCCAAAAACTGAATAGTGTGTTCCAAGAGGTGTTTGTCAGTTACTTGGGATTCATTATTCTCCCATTGGAACAGCATATTAAACATGGGTATAGTATCTGCATCTGAGTCAGCAGCTGGAATGGAGAGTTCTTTACTCCTACAGTTTGATGCCAACTCTGAGTTGCATAACCTAGAGACCCTTTGGAGTTGCTATTATAGGAGCACCAAGTTTCTAACTGCACATTTTGCTGAATATTTTATTTCTCAAACAGATTAATCTCCCACGGAATTCCTTACCTTGCCACCAAAACTCTGAAGTAATGACTTGAGTTTTTTGTGGTGATATTACCTTATTGGATAGCACAGCTTTAGACTGATGTTGTGATTCTAAATGTCATCTGAGGATTTCTGACTTTTTAGAATGTTTGCAAATGTATTAATTGAGGCTCCTTCATGGCTGCTATGGGCCCCAAAAGCTAGCTCCATAGTTAATCATAGGCAGTAGACCAGATGTGTTTATGTATACTGTTTTTACATTAGTACCAATTTTAAGGTATTTGTGGTAATATCTATCAATAGACATTTTGTATGACCATTTAATAAAAGTGTTCTTTATGAGTCTCATGGGCTGTACAGTTCTGACTTAAAAAAAAAAATATCCTGGCTCTGGCCAGGTGGCTCAATCAGTTGGAGCATCGTCCTGTACCCCAAACGGTTGCAGGTTCAGTTCCTGGTCAGGGTACATTCCTAGGTTTTAGTTTCAGTCCCTGGTCAAGGTGCTTACGGAGGAGGCAACCAAACAATGTTCCTCTCTCTCTCTCTGTCCCCGCTCCAACTCTTCCCCTTTCCTCTCTCTAAAAGCAATAAAGACATGTCTTCAAGTGAGGATTTAAAAAAAAATGAAATTCTGTATTCTTGGAATCAGTAGTAGGTCCTTAATGCTGAGAAAGAATTATCAGGTATTTATCTACTCAACATATATATGTATTACCTTAATTCTAGTTGCAAGACAAGTGATAACTATCAAATTGAGTTAGAGATTTAAATAGTCAAACCTCAGCCCTGGCTAATGTAGCTCAGTGGATTGAGTGTCGGGCTGAGAACCAAAGGGTTGCTGGGTAAATTCCCAGTCAAGGCACATGCCTGCGTTGCAGGCCCGGTCCTTAGTAGGGGGTGTGTGAGAGGCAACCACACATTGATGTTTCTCTCCCTCTCTTTCTCCCTTCCCCTCTCTCTAAAAAATAAATAACTAAAACCTTCCAAGAAAATAGTCAAACCTCAGAACTATGGAAATTTGCTTATGTATTGAATTCACTAGAGATTCTTGTAATAGTAATTCAGGCATTTATAGCAGATTTTTCTGGAGTTAAAATAGTTTTTTTCCCTTTGGTCTAATTCAGTCTAGAAAATTTTGGAATTGGAAAAACTGGGGAAGATTACTTTTGCTGTCTAAGATTAAAGATAAATATGAAGACTCAATTAGCTACTTATCCTAATACTTTAGATTTCTGATGTCTAATATTTTACTTGTTTTATAACTGAAATAGTTTCTAAGTGATTATTTTATGTGTAAATTAGTATGTACATGAGAATTCAGAACACAAATTCTTGTTTTAAGGAAATAACACCTTTTTATTTTTAAAGATTTTATTTATTTTTAGAGAAAGGGGAAGGGAAGGACAAAGAGAGGGAGAGAAACATCCATGTGTGGTTGCCTGTCATGGACCCCTTACTGGGAACCTGGCCCACAACCCAGGCGTGTGCCCTGATTGAGAATTGAACTGGTGACCCTTTGGTTCACAGGCCCATGCTCAATCCACTGAGCTACACCTGCCAGAGCCTAATATACCACCTTTTAAAAGCCCAAAGAATCATAGACACATAAGATTGTAAATTTCTGAAGGCACAGCTATGATTTATTCATCTTAGTTTTCACATTACCTTGAGCATAGAAGACAATGAGTAATTAAAAAAAATTAAATCCTCATCCAGGGACATTTTTCACTTCTTTTACAAAAAAGAGGGGGGGGGGACATCGATCAGCTGCCCTCTCATACACACCCTGACTGGGAATTGAACCCAATCAATCATTGATGTTCAAAACATTTCTGATGTGAAAAATAGGTGACAGTTAAAGATTATTGTTACTTAGCATTGCAAAATTTAGATTCAATAAAGCATATTAAAGGGTAATTCCTCATTTTTACAAAAGGATGCCTTTCAAAGATTATTTGTAATTTAATAATTCATTAGATTTCTTTAAGTAATACTTTGTACATTCAACATTTGATTAAGTTCGCATTCATTGAGGAATAAACCAGTTACAGAAAGTGAGTAGCATATGTATATCAAAAACATCGAACTCAAAAGGTAAGCTTTTTGTAAGAGAAAAGGAGTAAATGTGTGTATATACTTAATTTAACAAATCCACTCTAATAGTAGTTATGTTTATTTTATAGGTCCAAAAGCTGAGACCTAACTTGCTACCTTGTCTGGAGTCTCATGGTAAGTTTGCTGGAGATCAAAATCAGACCCAAAGGTTTCTGAATCCCAAGTTTAATGTTTTAATATTTGGTATTAAAGTGACTCATAAAATTGATTGATGTTGTATGTTGGTGCTTAGGTGACTCTGCAACTTGATGGATGACAATAAACCTTTTCAACCAAAAAGTAAGTATTGCTGCTGAAAGTGATGCTAGTATGTGTGACTTTTGTACTTATAACCTTGCTTCATGAGAACAGATGAGAAAGGCAGAGGTGAGCACATTTAACAAGCGAAATAGAGACAGACTCATAGATAGAGAACAGGTTGATGGCAATGGGGGGTTAGAGGGTGGAGGGATTGATCAAAAGTGAAAAAAGACTCATGGACAACAGTGTGGTGATTGCTGGGGGAAAGGTATAAGGGGGATAAATGGTAATGGAAAAATACAATAAAAATGTCTATGCTAAAATAAGTAAACACACTTATTAAACTAATATATGCTCATAGTGAAAAAGAACAATATACAATAAAAATGTTAGTAAACTAGAAACTCGCACTTCAGTTAGGTTGACATTAAACCAATATTTCTTCATCTCCAGAGATAATGCTTTTTATACATAATCACAAACTTTTTTATGCGTTGACAAAAACTCTATTATTTCTAAATAAAATCATACTATATATGCTATTATGTGTCTTTAAATAATTTTTACTCAACAATCTACCTTGAAATATATTGACAGTGGCAGCACCTAGTTAAAAAAAATAAGGAAGACTTATCAGTATATATGGGTCTCCCTCATTTTTAAAAGATAGTATTGCCTGACTTTGCCTAGTTTCTTAGCTCGTAAATTATCATACATTAAGCGCCTACTGCATGTCCAGTAGACTGCTGTGTCTAAGAGAAAATACAAAGGAAGAAAAAATATACTCTTCACTCTCAAGGAGCTTACCTTGGAGTTAGACATATACAGTTCAAACACATTAATAGTGAGCATTTGAGATTATATATAGTAAATCTTGAATTACATGAAATAGACTCCTAATGTAGTAAGAGATGGAAGAAAAACAAGGTCTAATGGGTTATTGAGTAAGTTAAAATTGAACTAAGAGTTGGGAAGAGGCAGGAAATAAATATTTTGTTGAAGATCTGTATTAAGTTAGGTACGTTACATGAATTTTCTTGAATTTACCTTATCACTTCAGTTAGGTTGACATTAAACCAATATTAGAAATGAGGAAACAGCCAAGCAATTTCACCAGAGTCTCATGATTAGAAGTAGTATAGTGAAGATTTGAACTATTCTATTTAATGTCAAGTTCATGCTATTTCTACTATACTTAAGTAATGTAGACAGTCTACAGTAAGAAGAAAGGATATTTTAGATGGAAGAAGCAGTACAAATGAGTACTTCAAGCAACATAATGAGAATGGTGTTTTTAAGTAGTCAGAACACGCAAATGATGTGAATTTTTAATTTTACTTACATTATACACTGTGTGTGTATAATATATATGTGTTTTATATATATATATATATATATATATATATATATATATATATAAAGTATAGTTTAGAAAAGAAAAGGAACGGTTCATAAAGTTGGTTACATTGGGGAGGGTGGGAAAGTTTTTTGTATATTTAATGGTAGGTGGACTACTAAACATTAAATAATGTGCCAATAAATGATTTTGACATACCTATATAGAAGGGAAAATGATATTAAAGGTTTTTTCCCCTCATTTTATATTTTATTTATTTTTAAGTATCTTTTATTGATAATGCTATTACAGTTTTCCCAATTTACCCCCCTTTGTCCCCCTCTACCCTATACCTCCCAACCCTCCAGCATTCCCCACTTAGTTCATGTCCATGGGTTGTACATATAAGTTATTTGACTTCTCTGTTTTCTATACCATTCTTAACCTCTCCCTATCGATTTTATGCCTACCAATTATGCTTCTTATTCCCTGTACCTTTTCCCCCATTCTTCCTCTCCCCTTCCCCAGTGAAAACCCTCTGTGTGATGTCCATTTCTCTGATTCTGTTCTTGTTCTGTTTGTTTGCTTAGTTTTCGTTTTCTCTTTTTTTTTTTAGGTTCATTTGTTAATAGTTGGGAGTTTGTTGTCATATTACTGTTCATATTTTTTATCTTCTTTTTCTTAGATAAGTCCCTTTAACATTTCATATAATAAGGGCTTGGTGATGATGAACTCCTTTAACTTGACCTTATCTGGGAAGCACTTTGTCTGCCCTTCCATTCTAAATGATAGCTTTGCTGGATAGAGTAATCTTGGATGCAGGTTCTTACCCTTCATGACTTTGAATACTTCTTTCCAGCCCCTTCTTGCCTGTAAGGTTTCTTTTGAGAAATGAGCTGATAGTCTTGTGGGAACTCCTTTGTAGGTAACTCTCTCTTTTCCTCATGCAGCTTTCAAGATTCTCTCCTTATCTTTAATCTTGGGTAACTTAATGATGATGTGCCTTGGTGTGTTCCTCTTTAGGTCCAACTTCTTTGGGACTCTCTGGGCTTCCCGGACTTCCTGGAAGTCTGTTTGTTTTGCCCAGTTGGGCAAGTTTTCCTTCATTATTTGTTCAAATAAGTTTTTAATTTCTTGCTCTTGTTCTCCTTCTGGCACCCCTATAATTCAGATGTTGGAACATTTAAAGTTGTCCCAGAAGTTCCTAAGCCTCTCTTTAATTTTTTGAATTCTCGTTTCTTCAAATTTCTTCTTGTTTCTTGTGTTCCAGTTGGATGTTTATTTCTTCCTTTTGTTCCAAATCGTTGATTTGAGTCCTCGTTTCCTTCCTGTCACTTTTGGTTCGCCGGATGTTTTGCTTTATTTCATTTTGGGTATCTTTCATTTGTTCTTTCATCTTGTGACCAAGTCCAATCAGTTCTGTGAACATTTTGATTACCAGGGCTTTAAATTCTCCATCAGATAGGTTGGCTATCTCTTCATTACTTAGATCTCTTTCTGAAGGTTTGCTGTGTTCGTTCATTTGGGCCATATTTCTTTGTCTCAGGCCACCTGTAAAATTGTAAGGGGGTGGGACCTTAGGTGTTCACCAGGGTAGGGTGACCCTCCTTGCTGGCTGTGGCACTGCCTGTGGGGGAGGGACCAGAGAGGGAACAATGCAGCTCGCTTGCTCTGCTCTAGCCCCCTCTTTCCAATGAACTCTCTCCTGTGAGACTGGGAGTTTCTGCCACCACAGCAACCCCTACCGTAGTCCACAGTCAGCTCTGAGTCTGTTTCCTGTTCAGTCAACCCTGCCCACACAGTCAGTCCGTCATCTCGCCATGATTTCTATCTGTCTGCCACTTTACTGGTCTGATTGGTCTGTTTGATTGTTTCTTCAATTCCTTGGTTGTTGGAGTCCCATGCAGTGTGATTTTCTGCCACTTCTGGTTGTTTATTGATCTTAGATTGGTTGTCATCCTCCCTTTGTTTGTGTGAGGAAGTGAAGGGTTTCTACCTATGCCTCCATCTTGGCTGGAACTTACAGTTTTTTTTTTTTTTAAGTAGCATGCACTTATTAAGGTGTTTCTTTTGTATGCAATCCCCAAATTATTTTATTTACCTAGTACCTTTTAATTTTGAGTTAAAAGTAGAAATGACATTGTTTTGATCCAGTAAAATTACCTTTATAAACTACTGCATGTAAAAGATGAATTAAAGATAATTGTCTAAAAAATGAGATATTTTTGTCTAAGCCTAAACCCTGGAATTATTGCTTTGTTTTCATTTTTATTGTTCAGTTGTTCCCTGTCCACATCTCATTCCATATATTGAGCACCATTTTTATCTGTTCCTATTGCTATTATTTTAATTTTAGTTGCTTCCTCGATACTTTTTTAACCAGAACAATACATGCCTCATTTTAAAAAGACAAATATGTAATCTGAAAGTTATAACTACCATTTCTTGGAAGATGTGAAAGAGCAAGAGAGAGGATTGTTCACATGAACATGGCTTTGTTTTGAGCCTATATATTCCTATGTTTTTTTTTCAAGACATCCACTATTACTAGTTTAGCTGTTTTTCTAATAATCATTTCCATATTTATAAAAATTTAATACACACATATATATAACACAACCTCTTGACTCGTAAGTTTTTGCCATTATCTAATGATTTTCCTGTAGAGCACTATGAAGATTTTAGATTTCTTACACTTACCTCTCCCTCCAAGCATCACCCAGTATAGTTATATCTGAATTTTTTGTTAAATTATATTTGATGTTTCCATTATGATGACCATAATAAACATTGTTCCCTGATGAGCATAGTACTATGGTATTAATATGTTATGGATACATTTACATTTTTCTCTCTTTAAAAATATATCCAGTAATTTAAATTTTTCATTTTTTAAAATTTGCTAAATTTAGTTAAGGTCTATAGCGAAGGCATTTCACACCCTTCTGTAGCCTCTTAACTCAATTTTTTACATGGTAAAACTTGTAAGGCAATTTAACAATTTAGTATATAATGTATGTGTGTGTGTGTGTTCTCCTGGAGACATTCCTCCTGAGAGTAATGTTCTCCTGCTGTACATTGTCTGGTTGCTTTCTAGACTTGTTGAATGGCTATTGTCCTGGGACTTTCCTTTTTCTTTCTATTACATTAAATGACATGTTTTCTGCATCCTAAGTCTTCTTCCTTAAGTCTCATGTTGGTGGATTCCTTCTAAGAAAGGGTGAATGGAAGGTAAGTTTTGTCTGATGTTTCCGGTCTTCATTGTTGATAAAAGAATATGTACCTTATGTCTAACAAAAATCTTGGCTGGGTATAGAATTTTAAATTGAAATTTATTTTAGTAAGACTTTTGAAAGCAGTATTTTAACTTTCTCTCTGTCTCCACTCTCACTCTCAGATGTAACACTATTCCCTTATCTCCAGCATTCTGAAATTTCACAATATGTCTCTCTACTGTAGGTGTTTTCTTTTCTTAATTATTGTGCTAGGTGCTGGTGAGCCCTTTCTATCTGGAGATTTATATCCTTTACAACTGGGATTTTTTCTTGTATTTTTTTACTTTGATTACATCCCCTTTTTTTCTTTGTTCTTTTTCTGGAACTTTTATTAGGTGACTTGTAATTTTGAAATTGATTTTTTAACAATCGTGTATTCTCTCTCTCTCTCCCTCCCTCCCTCCCTCCCTCTTTCCTTCTCTCTCTCTCTCTCTCTCTCTCTCTCTCTCTCTCTCTATATATATATATATATATATATATATATATATATATATATCTGTATACTTGGCAAAAATAGGTTTACAGTTGTCAGTATGCAAAACAGAGTTTATTCTTTTTTTCTTTTTTTATCCTCACCCGAGGATTTTAAAGAGAGGAAAGAAGAGAGAGAGACATCGATGTGAGAAAGAAACATCAGTCGGCTGCCTCCGGTATGTGCCCCAACTAGTGATCAAACCTGAAACCTAGGTATGTGCCCTGACAGGGAATCAAACCCTCAACCTTTTGATGTACAGGATGATGCCCCGGCCAAGGACAGAGTTTATTCTTGTATTATTATATATTAATTATTGTATTATACTTACAACTGTAAATCTAATTTTGTTCACTCCTACATGTATATTTTTGTTCTACTTTTGGGACATTTATTCAACCTTGGCATTTGATATTTTACTGAATTTTGGCCAGATTAATATAAACTTTTTTTGTTTTCTGAATGTTATAACATTCTTGTCTTACCTCTCTAAAATCACTAATTATATCATCTCTGATATTTTCTCCTGCCGTGTATATTATCTGTGTCTTTTTAACAGTCTTTCTTTCTGTTTTATTGCTTTTGTATTTCACACTGGAGGTTTTAGTCATATTTCTGATTCTCAGTAGTTGTGCATCCATATTTACAAATAAGGCACCAAGCTCTGGAGGGGTAAGTTTGAGGGGTAGAGGGATTGAGCAAAAAGGAAAAAGGACTTACAGACATGGAAAACAGTGTGGTGACTGCAGGAGGAGAGGGGTGAGTGAAGGTGGAAGAGAGTATGGGGAGATAAATAGTAATGGGGGAAATATAATAAAATTAAAATTAAAATAAAAAATTAAGTTTTAAAAAAAGAATGAGGCACCAAAATGATCACAAGGAGCTCTGTGTGCTTGGTCAACACTTGTAGCTTGGTAGTTTTCACAGTATGTTCTTTGCTTAGTTTCTTCATGTGAGAAATGTCTCCATCTGTCTTGAGAAGGAATGAGCCTTACTCAGTATTTCTATTTTCATTCTAGCACCTCATTCCTTCTTTGCTCTGTGCCTGGTACATCTCAGTCTTGTTCAGTTGTTCTATTATATCTCCCACCTGTTGCTTCTTATTCCTAGTTTATCTCCCTTTTGTTAATGCCAAAGTCTGTGGAGTTTTTTTTTAAGATAATAGGTACAGTCCCTTTCATAGATATAATTATATTCTAGTCATAAAACTAAAACTCAGTTTGATTGGATTTGATTATTCCTAAAACTTATTGTCTACTGCAGATAACTATTGTCATCCATTATGTAGCTGTCTAGCTTACTTTTATTAGTTTAGATATTAGAGGTTGAATTTGAAGTTTCTTAATTTTGCTACCATTTACTGACAAATATCAATTCAGTAATTGCTATTAGCATTATTAAAGTACATGTTAAATATCATAGTATATATTGTAAAAAATGTATTTAAAATAAGATTTGCTTTTCTCCTTTTGAAAATTAGATAATTCAAAAATGGCAGAACTCTTTATGGAATGTGAAGAAGAAGAACTGGAACCATGGCAGAAGAAAATAGAAGAAAATCAGGATGAGGATGATGATGAGCTAATCTTTGTTGGAGAGATATCAAGTTCAAAACCAGCCATTTCAAGTAAGCATTTACTTTCTTTTTTTCTACTTTATTTTTATTGTTGTTTCTGTTACAGTCATCCCAATTTTTCCCCTTTTGCCTGCGTCCACCCAGCCCTCCCCTTTAGCCCATGGTCAGTCCCCTACAAGTTATCATTAACTTCTGATGAAATTTCGTAAGATGTTTCCAATGGAAAAACCTGTATGCTATCTTATATGTCCTTGTTACTCATGAGAAGGAGCATAGAGATCAATAAGAATTTGTGAGAATCAGAGGGAGAATGTGGTTGGGACTTGTACTTAACAACGTTGTAGGCCTTCTGATATTGGAAATCATAATTTTTAGTGGAACCAAGTGGCCTATTTATACCTGTTTACTTGTTAATTTTTATTTTTCTCCCTAACATCCAAATGCACCTAGACAAGGAAGTGTTTGGAATACTTTGCTTAAAATACTAGAATACTAAATGAGTTTGTGTTAGTCTCTGAGGGGGTTCTCACATTGCAGTGTCATTTTGATTCAAGGCTACAAAATGAACAGGCACTACATGATTGTACGATATCTGGTCTGTGTACCAACATGGGCTGTAGTTTCTGACCACTGTCATCTTGCAGCAACTCCTGATTATATTTATAAAGGAGGAGAACCTGGTCATCAGTCCATGTACTTCAGTGATGCAGGCAGTCAGCACATTTAATCCTCATGGCTTTCTAGTGGAATATGACCACTATCTTTGTAGATTATTAGATTTCAATTACAGTAAGTAGATTTAACATTGTAATAATGTTAAAGTGAAAATATTGATGATGCTACCTTAAATGTCCAATAAAAATGTGTAAAGTACAGAGAAACAACATACTGAACATCAGGGAAGAAAGAGGAAACAGATGTTTTCTTACTTACCATGGCAGTGCATAATAGTGTGCTTGACAGACAAGTTTTTAATTTTATGAAAGCCTAGTTCTTGCTTCTCTTGACTCTAAACTAAAAATAGCACTTCTCTCCATTTTCATCAGAGGTAGAATAATTTATTTTAATTTAATTCTTATAATCATTTCTTGTGGCAAATTTGAGAGGTGCTAAGTTTAGTGCCACTTCAATTATAAAATGAACTAGGCATGTTAGCATGTTTGTTGTTGATAGTGGAACAGAATATTATATTCTCTTAATTATTGTTTCCTAGTCACTATGATTATTTTTATATGGAAATATTACCATATTTCAAAATTATTACTCAAATTATCTTACTGAAAACATGATAGTTCGAATTAGATTTATATCAACTACAAATGACTGTTAACAGCACTTAACTAGAATAAAGTGTATTAGTTGTAAGTGGTTCTATCAAAAAGAAAGTTGATCCCAGTGAAATTTCTTTTCTAATTTAACTCAGAATTTAAATGATTTTATTGATGTTTTATGTTTCAGCCATAAAATATTTTTAGCATATGGATCATGAGCTAAATATTTATATCAATCCACCATGGGGGAGGGGTTAAAAACTTTTGTTTGACAGACTGCTGCCACCAAAAAGTACTATAGGAATAACTCTTTAATAGCTCTTCAAATACCTTGAATTTCTGAAAGCAAACAATATCAAGTTGTTTTTGCAGATTTTTCTCCTAGGTGACTTCAGTAGTGCTTAAGTCATAGAGCACTGCATTTCCATGATCATAAAACAACCCCGTGTGGCCCTTTACTTTATAAATTATTTTATGAAGATCTGGTTCTTTTTACTAGGAGGAAGGAAAGGAAGTTTATTGAGGTCTTAATGGGATTTTTTAATTTAATCTTTATTACATATTTTCCATTACCATTTATTCCTCTTACATACCCCCCAGCAATCACCACACTGTTGTCCACATCCATGAGTCCTTTTTCCTTCTCATCCATCCACGCCCTAACCTCCCCCTGCCACTAGATGTCATCCTGCTCTCCATCTATGAGCCTGTCTCTGTTTTTCTTGTTAGTGCAGTTTGTTCATTAGATTCCACATATGAATGAAATCATATGATATTTCTCTTTCTCTGACTGGCTTATTTCCCCTAGCATAATGTTCTCCAGGTCCATCCATACTGTTGTAAAGGGTAAAATTTTCTTCTTTTGTATGGCCGAGTAGAATTCCATTGTGTAAATGTCCCATAGTTGTTTTATCCATTCATCTATTGATGGACACTTGGGCTGCTTCCATTTCTTGGCAATTGTAAATAACACTGCAGTGAACATAAGGGTGCTTACATTCTTTCAAATTTGTGTTTTGAGTTCCTTTGGATATACTTCCAGAAGTGGGATTACTGAGTCAAAAAGCAAATCCATTTTTAGTTGTTTTAGGTATTTCCATACTGCTTTCCACAGTGACTACACCAGTCTGCATTCTGTGGGATTTAAAAAAAAAAAAAAAAATATATATATATATATATATATATATATATATATATTACATTCAATATTATTTTCTATTAGTTTTAGGTGAACAACGTTGTGGTTAGACAATCATAGATTGAATACTTTACAAAGTGGTCCCCCAGTATTTCCAGTACCCACCTGGCACCATACATAGTTATTACAATATTATTGACTCTATTCCCTATGTTGAACTTTACATCCCCATGACTGTTTTGTAACTACCAATCTGTACTTCTCAATCCCTTCCTCTTTCTCCCAGTCCTCCAAACCCCCTCCCAGCTTACAATCAACAGTCTGCTCTCTATGTCTAGGAGTATGTTTCAAATATGCTTGTTTATTTTGTTCATTAGATTCCACATATAAGTGAAATTATATGGTATTTGTCTTTCTCTGACTTACTTATTTCACTGAGCATAATGCCCTCTGGGTCCATCCATGCTGTCACAAATTACAAGATTTCATTCTCTTTTTATGGCTGAGTAACATTCCATTGTATACTAGGTACCTCCCCCTTTTTAAAAGATTTTATTTATTTATTTGTTTGTTTGTTTGTTTGTTTTTAGAGAGAGGGGAGGGGAGGGAGAAAGAGAGGCAGAGAAACATCAATGTGTGGTTCCCTCCTGTGTACCCCATACTGGGGACCTGGCCGGCAACTCAGGCATGTGCCTTGACTGGGAATCAAACCAGTGACCCTTTGGCTCACAGGCCAGCACTCAGTCCACTGAGCCACACCAGCCAGGGCTGCACCACCACTTTTTATCTGTTGGTCTGTTGATAGGCACTTAGGTTGCTTCCATATCTTGACTATTGTAAATAATGTAGCAACAAACATAAGAGTGTACATATTTTTTAATGAGTGTTTTGGGTTTCTTCAGATATATACCTAGAAATAGAATCACTAGGTCATGAGGCAGTTTCATTTTTAATTTTTGGAGGAACCTCCACACTGTCCCATAGCACTTGCACTAATATGCATTCCCACCAACAGTGCACAAGGGTTCCCTTTTGTTCACATCCTCACCAACACTAGTTATTTGTTGATTTATTCATAGTAATCATTCTCACGGGTGTGAGGTGATATATCATTATAGTTTTAATCTGCATTTCTTTGATGATTAATGACAGTGAGCATCTTTTCATGTATCTATTGGCCTCATTGGATAAGTGTTTGTTTAGGTCATTTGCCCATTTTTTAATTGGATTGTTTTCTTAGTGCTGAGTTATATGAGTTCCTTATAAATATTAGATATTAACCTCTTACCAGATGTCTCATTGGCAAATATCTTCTCCCATTTAGTAGGTTGTCTTTTCATTTTGTTGATAGTTCCCTTTGCTGTGTAAAAACTTTTTAGTTTTGAGGATTTTGTTAATGCTGCGTACCTTTTACTGATTAGCAATTTTAGGCAAATCTCTACTCTGGCAAATTTTCATTTGACTCCTCAATAACCTAGAAGTTATGGGTTCACATGGGTACAAGAGTGAGCAGTGTTAAACTGATCTAGAGGGTCACGTCAGTCTCAGATTTACTATTGGTGTAGTCATAGATTTGAGATACTCTCGTATACTCCGGGTTCAATTTAGTCTGTAGTCTCTGACAGTGTTCCTTTTAGAACTTAATGAGTAATGGTACAGATAACCCAATCTGCTTACGCATAATGAATCTTCTAGGCTTTTAGAGGTATGAATATGGCATGGGGATTAGGGAAGGGCTTGAGTCACAGGAACACAGGTCTACATACAAACCCACTCTATTATCTTTTATACATTACACATCCAAATAAATTTTAAAATATATTTTTTATTTTTCAACTACAGTTTACATTCAGTATCATTTTGTATTGGTTTCAGCTGTATAACATAGTGGTTAGACAATTGTACTTTACAAAGTGTCCCCCTTGATATTTCCAGTAACCACTTGGCACCATACATAGTTATTACAATATTATCACTACATTCCCTATGCTGTACTTTACATTCCTATGACTCTTTTGTAATTGCTCATCTGTACTTCTCAATCCCTTCACCTCTTTCACCCAGTCCCCCAACCCCACTCCCTCTGGCAACCACAGGTCGGCAATCTGTGTCTATTAGTGCATTTCGGTTGTGTTTGTTCATTTAAAATAAATGTAATTTTTATAGATATTTTGAACAGAGGTAACTCCAGCTCATCTTCAAAGGGAATAAAGAATGAACTACTCAATCAAGGTATAGTATTATTGTACTATATTAACTTTAAAGTATAATATTTTGACAAAATTGGTTGTATAGAAAAATATTTAATTTATTGTATAATTTTAAAATACAGGTGTTACGGATGCATTCAAGCCTACAAGTCAACATTATGGAGACCCATCATCAAATCCAGTGGCTGCCTTACCTAGATTTAATCCTGAATCTAAATCTTCACCTAGCTCTGTTATTCAGAATGTGTCTAAATCGGTAAGTGTTTCTGAAACCTCAGTTACCTCAGGGACACGTTGAATATTATAATACCTGGTTAGAACTGTGGTCTATCAGAGCTAGTCACCGTTTCTGTAGAACCATAATCACTATAAGAAAATATCACCATCTTTATGATAGCTCAATATTCAAAGTAATGACTATATTAACTAACTATCCGACCTGTTAATAAATCAGGTAATTATATTTAGCTTAATTTAAATAGGTATAATATTGAAAACTATGCTATCTAAATAGTATAATCAGTAGTGAATATCACATAATGGCAAAATTCTTAAGATAGTAAATTGAACCAGCTATTCTTAATTGAAAGATTGTTCTAAAGTCATTGTTGCTCTTTACTCTGAAACATAGTTTTCAGAAGTTTAATTTTCAATATGTTTAACAGAAGTGATAGATAATGGTAATATTTAATATTATTTATTAGTCTGCTAATATGGAGCTTTGTTCTAAATGCTACAAATAAGTTAATCTCATTTAATTCTTACCACTTTTTATGATGTAGGCACAATAATCATCCCTACTTTATAGTTGAGGAAACTGAGACTCAGAAAGGCTATATAATCCATTCAAGGCCACACAGCTGGCAAATGATGGATTTGCAATTTCAATCCAGGTTAACTAAGGGATTTATTGATTGATTTATTTATTTTTTTAGAGAGGGGGGAAGAGAAGGAGAAAGACAGGGAGAGAAACATCATTGTGTGGTTGCCTCTCATATGCACCCAACTGGGGACCTGGCCTGCAACCCAGGTATGTGCCCTGACTGGGAATCAAACCAGCAGCTCTTTGGTGCACAGTCTGGCACTCAATCCACTGAGCCACAACAGGCAGGGTGAACTGAGAGTTTTTAAAATATGCACATACACACATCTATCTCTTTTGGTATATATATTTTAAAAAAGAAGCATTGCCTTAGGGCAGGGGTGTCAAACTCATTTTCACTGGGGGCCACATCAGTCTTGAGGTTGCTTTCAAAGGGCCAAATGTAATTTTAGGACTGTGTAAACGTAACTACTCCTTAACAGTTAAGTGATAGCTCGGTACTGCCACTGGGTAGAAACAAGGTACCGGGCTGGATTTGGCCCACGGGCCTTGTGTTTGCCACCTGTGCCTTAGGGCAGCAGTGTGGACCACAGACTATTGGGGTTCCCTGAGACTCTTTTAGGATTCTGTGAAGTTAAAACTCATCATAGTAAGATATTTTCCTTTTTCACTTGTCAACATTTGCACTAGTGACACAAAAGCAATGGAGGGTAAAACTTCTTGTACCTTAATATGAATCAAGGCAAAGGACCCAAACTATACTAGTAGTTTTTTGTATTCGTGACCGCTGAGCACCCACAGTAGAAAAATTTTATTTAAGAATATATTTCGCGCCCTGGCTGCCGTAGCTCAGTGGATTGAGCGTGGGCTGGGAACCAAAGTGTCCCAGGTTCGATTCCCAGCCAGGGTACATGCCTGGGTTGCAGGCCATAACCCCCAGCAACCGCACATTGATGTTTCTCTCTCTCTCTCTCTCTCTATCTCCCTCCCTTCCCTCTCTAAAAATAAATAAATAAAATCTTTTTAAAAAATATATTTCATGCCCTGGTTGGTGTGGCTCAGTGGATTGAATGCCGGCCTGTAAACCAAAGGGTCTCCAGTTTAATTCCCAGTCAGGACACATGCCTGGGTTGCTAGCCAGGTCCCTGGTTGGGGGCACATGAGGGGTAACCACATGTTGATATTCTCTCCTTCTCTCTCTCCCTCTCTCTAAAAATGAATGGATAGAATCTTTTTAAAAAAGAATTATTTCATTTAAGAATATCCTTGAAGAAATAATATTTTTTACTGATTTTATTAACTTGAGCTTTGAATATACTTCTTTTTAAATATTCTGTGTAATGAAATGGGTAAGGTGCATAAAGCATTTCTGTATATGCAGTATAGGGTTTTCTTAATCACTTGTGTGATTCAATTGCAAATTGACCTCACTGTCTTTATTAATGGAATGCCATTTTTACTTGAAAGAATGATGGACAAAGCACCATATATTAATTATTTATTGCTGAATAACAATAATACCACAAATTTCAAAGCTTAAAGCAATATACTTATTATCTTATGGTTTCTGTGAGTCTGGATTAGGATATGGCTTAACTGGCTTCTCTGCCTCAAGGTCTCATGAGGCTGCAATCAAGATGTTTGCCAGAGTTGCAGTAACATTTAAGACTGCTTAGACTGCTTCCAAGCTCACTTGGTTGTTGGTAGTATCTAGTTCTCTGTGGGTTGTCAGACTAAAAGCGTCAGTGTCTTGTTCATGTCAGCCACAAACTGCCCTCAGTTCCTTTCTATGTAGGCTTTCCTGGCATGACTAGTTGCTTCCTCAAAACCAGCAAGGAAAAGAGTCCTCAGCAAGATGGGCTTTGTAACAATCATGCACATGTCCTCACTTTTGCCATATTCTGTAGATTAGAAACAGTCACAGGTCCCACACATACTCTAGGGAAGATTATATAAGGGTGTAAATATCAGGAGGGAGCCTTGGGGGCTACTTAGAGTCTGTCTGAAACACATAATTTTTCAGTCCTCAAAAATGTGGAAAGTGTGCCCATCACAGAAAAGCACTAATAGTGTTCATGCCTATGATAAAATTTGAGCTTTGAAGCAAAAAATAGAAATTTGGTAAACTTGTATCTGCATTTGGAAACACTTACCAGTAATAATATGAGCTCTGGACTAGTAGTTCAAGAAACCAAGATTGAAAATGAGAGGAGACAGGAGTACTGATTCAGCCTTTGATCCTAACTAAAATATTGTCACAACCCCCCTGGGCCTCCCTTTCTGAAATCAGAACATTTACTCAGACTACTGGCTCTTGAATTTAGAGCCTCTAAGCATCCATGGACTGTTTTTAATACTTAAAAAAAAAAAAAAAACTAAGCCCTAGCTGGTATGGCTCAGTGGATTGAGTGCTAGACTGCTAACCAAAAGGTCACCTGTCCAATTCCTGGTCAGGGCACATGCCTGGGTTGCAGGCCTGCTCCCTGGTTGGAGGCCTGTGAGAGGCAGCCAATTGATGTTTTTCTCACACATCGATGTTTCTCTCCCTCTCTATATCCGTATCTTCCACTCTTTCTAAAAATAAATTAATTAAAACAAAAGAAAAACTTAATAGGTGTATCTGAAGATGGCAGGCTACCAGAAATGTAAATAATTTTATTTTAGTTGGAATCAGATTAACTTGGTGGTGTTTTCACACTGTCCTAAGCTGTTTGGCACTAGGGGGAAAAAGAAAAAGGATACATCATGATTTAAATGCAGACAAATGAAAATAATCCCTACATTGGACCCAGGGAAAAAGATTAGCCGAGAGTAGAGGGTAGAATCTTTCATGTTAGAAAAGTTAGAAACTAGAGCTTATTCAAACTCAGAATTTTTGTTTCTGTGAGCATGGTTGTTTAATCAAAGCTCCCCAATGAGGTTCCCAGTTCTGCTTTTAGAAAATAGAGCTTTTTTAAAATAGAGGGTTTTGTCAGTTCCTGTGGGGTAAGGTGATGCCTGGGCATGATAGATTTTTTAAAAAACTCTCCAGGTGACTTTAATGTACAGCCAGGGTTGAATAGAACCCATATATATTCTCAAATGAATTGAGATTCTTAGGATATTCTCTGAAATTTTTAAACTTTTTCATTCTCTTTACCTCAACAACTCTTTTGAGCAATCAGGGAGATAATTACTATTATACTTTTTAAAGTCAGTGTGATAAAGCTTTTAAGGGCACAGGCTTTGTAATCAGGTCAACCTAGCTTCTAATTCCAACTTTATCATCAGTAGTAAGCTGGGATATATTGGGAACCTTACTTAACCGTACCTTACTATTGTATTTTGTATCTTTCTGAACTATTTTATTCCCACTTGGAGAATTATTTTAGCATGTTATTTGTTGAATAATGTATCTGCTCCCTGAAATGGTGGTACTTAATTGACAGGAGTTATCACCTAGAAAAGGGTTTAAAGTATTAACATTATTTGGAGGAACTTCTGTTGAAGAACTATATTGGACATTTGGAAAAATATCTACCTTGCAATAACATTGTGGTTGGTTACAATTAAGTCATAAAGACATTGATTTTATGTAATACACATTAAGTCTCAAATGCAGAAATCTGCCTGCAGTACCTCAATTCTAGGAATGGAATGGCTTGGGTTAGTCAACAGAAAACTTAGGAGCAAAGTAAGATTATTAAAACTTGATTGTCTCTCAGCTGTGAAGCACAAAATGCTCAAGCAAGATTCTTATATTCCCATTATGAAGGCAATATGTTTGGGAGGTAGAGAAGAAACAGAAGAGGATGCAGACTGTATTTTGATTTTGTTTCTCCAAATGGGTAGTGTGGTATATAGAATATATCATTAATCAGGATTGTATTTTATGTGCAGAATACTATTCTTTTTTTCACTGAAATTTATATTGGAAACATTTCTTTGTCACTGGATATTTCTCAAAAACATGATGTTGCATGATAGTCTGTGATTTAATTTAACCATTTCTCCATTGTTGGACATACAGATTTTCATTTTTTTGCTATAACAAATAATTCTTCATTAAATATTTTCATTTCCTTAGCATGAATTCTTAGAAGCAGAATATTTGAAACAATCGGATCAAAAGACACGAACTTTTGAAATCCCATGTTAGATACTGCCAAAATTTCTTGCAGAAAAGTTTTACCAAAATACAACTGCTAGTTTGCCAATAATATCATTGTTTTAATTTTAACTTTTATTTCTAACTAATTTTATATTTCCAGAAAAATTATAATAATAATCCAGAGAGTTCCCATATACTCCTTACCTAGTAGATGCTAATTTTGACAGAGTAATAATTACCTATAACTTTTTACAGGATTTTACAAAGAACTCATCACAAGTTGAATCGGATGATTCTTCAGATTTACTGTTTGACCTGACCCAGGACACAGTGCCACTGTCCCAAGACAGATCAACAATTTATATAGAAGGTTTGGTTTAGCACTTTTTTATAAATACATAAAGAGAACTGTTGAATATATGTATGGAATGAATTTCTATTCTGAAGCCCATGCCTTCATGTTAAGTTTTTCATATATTATAAGATGGAAGCTAATACTTTACGATTGACTTTCTTGGGTGATTGTATATAACATTGTATTTAATAATAGAATATTTTATTTCTTTCTGTTAAGTTGACTAACATGTATTCTTTGACCTCATTCTCACTTGGAACCAGTCATAGGCTGAAAAAATCTTAATTTCTGTGAGTCAGGGCAGTTGCTTGATGCCCTAATATTATAGATTAAGTATTAATTATTTGGGAGGTTTTTAGTATGAGAAAAATTGCATGGTTATAGTTGATTTCTTCACAAGCTCAGTTAGTGTCTTTCTATCCAAATAAATGATGGAGATGTGACAGTTAAATATGATTATAGAGTGGTATTATAAAATGGCAATACTAAAGAAACTTTGATTTACATATAAGAAATAGTCAATAAATATCCATTTAAAGAGTAATAAAAATTTCCAGTTGAAGAAGAGCTACCATTCTTGGTATAGTTTTCAAGTTCTTTATTATTGTTCTTTGTATTCCTTAAAGGAATTTTGTCTAGTTGAAAATTCCCTATAATCAAAGCAATTTCTATTTCTATATTAGCAAATTTGATATATTTCACTAAAATGGAGCTAAGTTCAGAAGAAATTTTTTTGCATGTTTAACTTGTTTACTTTACAAATTGGTATGCATTTGCCAAACCAAAAATAGTGAGAAATTTATGGTAATATGTATACCAAAAATATTTTCCCATTCTGATAATACTTTGTTTGATAGTCATCTATCTAGGTATATGGATATAGTGAATAAAATAGCCAAGAACCAAAATAAATTAGGAGGAAAAGTACTTGTCCGAAATCTGATTTTTATAAAGCACATGGTCTTGCCTTGGCTGGTGTGGCTCAATGGATTGAGCACAGGCTTCGAACCTGAGGATCACCAGTTAGATTCCCAGTCAGGGCACATGCATGGGTTGCAGACCAGGTCCCCAGTACAGGGCGCATGAGAGGCAACCACACATTGATATTTGTCTCTCCCTCTTTCTCCTTCTCTTCCTCTTTCTCTAAAAATAAATAAATAAAATATTTTTTTAAAAAAGCACATTATCTTTATTTTTTTAATCCTCACCCAAGAACATTTTTTCATTGCTGTTCGAGAATAGGAGAGGTGAAGGGAGAGAAACATCAAAATGAGAGAGAAGCACTGATTGGTTGCCCTCACATACATGCCTGGACCAGGGACCAAACCCACTATGTAGGCCTATGCCCTGAACGGGAATCAAACCCTGAACCCTTCAGTTACAGGAGGCACTCCAACCAACTGAGCCACACCGGCCAGGGCAGCATATGATCTTTATTCATAGAAAAAGCCTGAATTCTTGAAGCTTCTAAGGGGTAAAGATAGTGACTCCTACTCTCTCTCCATAAGTTGTAGTACTACGAGGAGCAGAACATTGCCCTGATAGTAAATAAGGTTATAGTTGATTAGGAAGATAGATGTTTCAGACTCTATTGTAAACATTTTCATAGCCTTTATCAAATGAACTACCATCTTTACACCTATTTTTTTCATATTATTAAAATAGATACTTTTATTTTTCTCACATAATGCATTCTTCAGACCTGAAATCAGCCATTTGGAGATACAATTTTAATTCCTGCTCTACTTATCTTAGAGCTTTTTTGAGGCTCAAATGAGATAAGTGAGAAGCAAGAAATACATTAAAGCCTTAAAGGACTTGACAATAAACAATTGTTCACATGAGAATTATGGATGCTAATATGTGCTATGTGTTCAGAAGAATGATTAATAGACTTCTGTCTAGAAGGTTCTTGGAGAAGATTGGACTTGAACTTGATTTTGGAGAATGAGAACAGGATTTTATTGGCATAATTGAGGCTAGTAAACAGCACAAGTCAAAAGCAACAGATATAAATAAGTTAGAGTCAGCATTTTAAACTGTTGAGCCCAGAGTGATTTTATTTAACTTGGAAATTTACCCATACTTTAAAAAATTATATATAAAAGTCTATTTTTACTATACAGCCTGCTAGATACTCAGTTGCCTAGTCCAAAATAACCAGCGCTCATTGGTTGTTCAGGTAACCTAAGCATGTGAGAACAATGGTAGTGTGATCACACAAAAATCAGTCCCAAGTTCCTGCAGTATGATGTATTTGAAGATGGAAAAAATTATTTCTATGTTATCTCAAAAACTAAAACACGGATTTGATGTGAAGTTTTAGAATTTTTATCACAAATTACAGTTGTGTGTTCATTTCTAAAGGACTTCTGCTGGATCTGGTTGTACCCTAAATAGCCCCACTTCTCTTGCAAATGCCCTGAATTGCATCATCTGGAAGCCTTTAAGACACAGGTGGCAAACACAAGGCCCTCCACCTTGTTTTACCCAGCCGCACCTTGTCTGGCCTCACCTTGTTTCTACCCCGAGGCAGCGCCAAGCTCTGGCTTAACTCTTAAGGAGTGGTTACGTTTATACAGTCCTAAAATTACACTCAGCCCTTTGAAGGCAGCCCCGAGGCTGATGTGGCCCCCAGTGATAATGAGTTTGACATCCCTGCATTAGACTCAGGGGAATAAACAGATCATTTAGACCACCAGTCAGCTTGTTAAGTGGAAAAAGAACAAACTTGAGTTTTCCATAAGTATCTTAAAATGTTTCTCTAAATTTTTAGATTAGAAATTGTTTTTGTTTACAAGCACAAAAGCATTTGCATGTCTAAAAATTCATTTTTGGAACTGAGTTTAGAATATTCTCTATGATTTAATTTTGGAAGCTATTTTTTGGTCTGATTTTTTTTCCTGCTACCTATTTATATATTTCTTTATTCAAAAGTGTCTTTAGAATTTTTTGCTTACAAGTTTATTTTATGAGTTTAAATATGTGTAGTTTGTAATAGCTGTTTGTGCAGTTTCTACCTATTGATCATATAAATTTTGATCATTCTTTATTGTCATTTGTATGATATGGTAATTCAGTTGTATTGCCTTTAATTTAACTGAAGTATTTTTACTGAAGTTTTAAATGTAAGACCATTTTAGTAGCATTTGTAAGCAATGTTCTATACTAAAACATTCACAATTTTTTTTTTTTTACTTTTTAAATTGTAGCTCTGGATGAAACTTTGCCTATAAAAAAACATTCTGTTATAGCAAGCAGACTTAATCCAAAAAAGCCAAAGACCAACGAAGATGTTTCTGAAATAGATTCTTGTGCTTCGTTATCTTTAGACAGCTCTCCTTCAGTGACATCCTCCCCAGTTATGACATCAAAAGGTAAACATGAATATGGCGTACAAAAAAGAAATATAAGAAATATGGCGTACATAAGAAATATTATGAGAAATTTTGAAACTATTATTAGTGGTTGTTTAAGGTTTAAGATGAAAAATTTGAATCATAAAAGTCCTTAATTTATTTCAGATACCTCATCAATTGAACATAAAACTGGAATGCCTTTTCAAAGACCTTGCCCAAAGTGCAATGTTCAGTTCAATCTTTTGGATGCTTTGAAATATCACATGAAGGTAAAATTTTTCAAATTTTTATGTTAGAAATACAAATATTTAAAAATATTCAGGATTGATAGATAGTAAATACTAGTTTGTCTAGACATTTAGATAAATCTCATTGGTATTTTCATATAACTTAAGTAAAAATTTATATTTATAATGATCATCTTCATATAAGATTTTAAAATCCTTCTCAAGTATCAAATTTTAAAAATTAAGTTTATATATACTATAGTATAACATTGCATTTTAATTTTTAATGAAAACAATGTACTAATCAGAATATTTCAAGTGCTTAATCTTATATGTGATTTAAAAATTTCCTTTTTACTTTATTTTTTGTCCATTTTTTCATATGCATGTCACAGTACTTAATGAAACTTTTTGTCACACATTTTAATTTTTAACACTCAGATGTAAACTCCTAATGGTGAATCATTTCATATTATTTAAACAATTGTTTTAACTCAATCCAGAATGTAGTTTGTATAGTTGCTATAAATTCTAGCTTTATATTGGTGTAGGAAGCTCTTGGAATTAGGTTTTTGGTAATTTTCAAAGTATTAATGAAGTATGGGGTTTATGTATTGATCCTCTTAAAATATTTTAGTAGATATTACAGTGTTCTGTGTGTCTGATCTATAAAGCTAATCTGTATTCTTCTTGTATGCCCAGCATGAATGACAGAAGAGGGAAAGGAGGCAAGAAAAAAGGCAGTGTAGATTATATTCAGGAGAGAAGGGATAAGAAGAGGACAAGGCAAAGAAGCAAATTAGGAAAGGTTATTACTATTTCAAAGTTTGACAGATTTTTCATTCAAATTCAGAATTTTCCAAAAAAAAATGTAACAAACAAAGGGGCATCCCAAAATTCCAAATGCAATCTTTTTTTTTCTTATGTAAAACTGTATTTGATTTATCACTATTTCGACCTTTCTGAGTGATGCCTGCTAACTAGACTTTGGGTTTGGTTTTATGTAAGAAGTAACGTCTACAGGTGCTTTTGGTTTTCTGATCTATGTAATATTATATAGAGATACTTGATGTTTTATATTTTGCGTTAGATGGAGAGACAGAAAAAAAAGGCTGAGTTTCTTCGTTATTTTTAATTTCTTGAACTTTGGGAGTAATACAGTCACATGATTCAAAAAAGTATAAGAAGGTATACAGTGAAAAATATCACACCTTTCCTTATTTGCCTAGTTCCCAATACAACTCACAAAGGAAATAACTTTTATTCATTTATATCCTCTTTCATTTGCTTTCTCTATATACAGGCACACATAAATGTTCTTATTTTTTTATTCATTTTATGCACAAAACATAGCATACTATATATACCCCTGCATCTAGAGAAAGTGGCAAGCATTCTCCGATGTGTAGCTTTTTTATCTTATTGTAGCATTGCTTGTGATTAAAACTATGGGAGACATATCAGTTAAAATTGTATAAGATTACAGTAGAGATTTCCATTTTAAAAATATGTGATTGTTATTTGGAAACTTGAAAATAAGGGATGTTTTGGGGGAGGTATGGAATTTGATAGTTATCAATCAGATCTAATGTACTAATACATTATTTAGGTTCCTATATATTCACTTATATTTGTCTGCTTGTTCTGTCATGGATTGAGAAGGTCTCAAAGTCTCACATTATCACCTCTATTTTCTTTGATATCTTCCAGTTCTGTTTTACAGTTGCCATTTAGGAATATAGGTGAACCTATGTTTATAAATTTAATTATAAATGTACCCTTTTGTGTTTTTATAAACTGTCCCTGTTTTGGCTTTGATCCTATTTTGTTTGATATCAGGCTCACAACCTTTGCTTTCTTATGATGTTCATTTGCCTGTTATAATCTGTGTTTATCTTTTTTATTTTCAATGCTTCCTAATCGTTTTTTTTTTACCAGAGTTGTTTTTTCTTTTGTGATCCTACATGAAATTTCTTTTTGTTGTTGTTGTTGTTCAAGTATGATTGTTTCCATTTTTATCCCACCCTCAGACCTACCCCATTTGGCTTTGTCCATGTGTCCTTTATATATCTTCCCCTATTTTCCCCTGTTATACCTCTCCCTCCTCCCCTCTGGTTACTGTCAGTTTGTTCTTTATTTCAGTGTCTCTGGTTCTGTTTTGGTTGCTTGTTTGTAGTGGTTGAGTTAAACATTGGTATTCATTGGTAGGATAGATTTAATTGGTCTGATAGGTTTTACTTGTCTCAATTCTGTCACAATTTTTCTTGTAACTTATTTTTTAAAGTCTTTCACTTTGTGATTGCATTGTGTATATGTAGTTTGTGTGTTTAGGAAATAGTTATTAAAGAACAACGGGGAAATTCTACAACTGAAAATTGTGTACAGTGATGGGATTACTATACACAATTTATCTCATTGGCAATAAAAAACTCGTGTATGAAAGTATTCACCATTAGGGTCAGTTTATATGCAGCATTGATTTTATTCATGAAGTAGATTTCCATGATATTTCAGCATTCTAGATAGAATGTGTTGAGGTTTTCAAGATGCAACTGGTGCTTCTTTCCTTGGGTCCCATACATTTCCTAGGTACTTTGAGTCTGGGGAATGGCAATTTACCTGTGCTCAAAGTCTAGTTCCAACCAGACTTTACTGAAATACTACTATGTTGAGCTATATTTTGACACATATATGAAATGTTTGATTTTTGGCCAATTTGCAAATTATTATTAGATATTTACATCAATAAAATTTAATTGAAAGGAAAAAAGTTGATATATAGCCATCCCTGACCTTAAGGTTTTCTATTTGTTTATTTCTTTATAAAGATAAAAAGGGTGTATATTGTTTGAATTTTTTAGACTATATAAAGAAAGAAGCCAACATTTTGGTGAATATCATTCCAGGTATAGTGCCAAGCACAGTTTTACATGAACTGGCCCTAGTTTTAAACTCAAAATAATTTTTTGTGGTCTAATTTTTAAAAGAGATGTAAGTATAGTGTATATGTTTTTCTCTTTCAGCGTTGTTGTCCGGACATGGTAAATAAATTTTTGGAGATGATCAAAGTAGAAATTTCAAATACTGAAAGTAAAGATAAGACTGGTACAGAGAAGGAAAAGTTGATCATGTTAGTTAGTGACTTTTACTACGGAAAACATGAAGGAGATGTTGACAATGAGCAGAAAACTTACACAACCTTTAAATGCTTCAGTTGCTTGAAAGTTCTTAAAAATAATATTAGGTATGTATATATTTCTGTTTCTGTTTGAAAATTGGGATGCTACAGATATAATACTGTATCTTTATTTTGTTGCCATTTTAGCACTTTCTACAAAGAGCAAAGGTAATTATCATGTTGAAAAGCCTTTGTCCTTTCTTGTATTTTAGGATTTTGACAATTGGGTCCACTTAGTTGTATTTCTTTCAGATAACTTAAGAAAGGACAAAATTTATTTTAATTTAGGGGGAAATTACATTTTTTATATTTATCATTAAACTAGAAGGTTCCAGGGGACATTTTTATTTTTTAGTTGCTTTTCCAATCTTACTTTTTCTATCACAAGAAGAATCACTTAATCCAGTTTGACCTCCTTCATAATAGTCTTATTTAATGCACTAGTTTTTCAATTCATATTTATAACTTTTAGCACATTTACCTTGTGGGACAAAATGATTTTTTAGAGGAGGGCCAGTTCTTTGAAACATGTCTGCTTTGATTTTGTAGTTTAGTACATTTTAAAAGTAGAGATTTAATTCTCAGTGGAATTTTGAAGGTTTATACATACATGCTTTAAATTTTAGGAATTTATACTTGACAGCCTTTGAGTTGTATGACATATTACATATCTATCATCGTAAGTGAGATAGTAACAAAAACAAAGTAACCAGACATTGATAGGTATTTTTCATTGTTTATACCATATAACCTGACATTGTTTTTCCAACATTTTATTATAAAAATTTTCAACTATTCAGCAAAATTGAAAATGTTACGAAAAGCATCTGTATGTATTTATCCACCTCAGTTCTGCCATTAACATTTTACTATACTTGTATTACTACATATTTATTCATCCATAGACCCATCTGATTTTTTTGATACTTTTCAGAGTAAATTGCAGGCATCAGTGCTCTCCCCTTACATGAAATACATGTACCTATATTGTGACCCATACACATATGTAAACTTTTAAAAATATTTACCCTTGATAACCATCATATGTAAGTAACATCCGTAGGCATCCTGTAGGTCATTTGTAAGCCCAGGGTTTATTTTATTTTCTGATGAATTTTAGATTTAGAATGAAGTACATAGAAAAATGCTGAACTGTACTGTAATATAAGCATAAACTAAATTATGAATACTATGTTTAGGGTAGGGCTTTATAATTTCCAAAGGTTTTTCAAATATTATTCATATTATGAGTTTTCACACTTCTTTACCTCCTTTTTATCAAGCCCTAATAGCCTCCAATTGCTAATGGTTTCAGTAGCTTAACAGAAGAGAAGTTGTACTTTGAGATGTAACACTGAAACACTGTGACCTCCTTCCATGTTTTTGCCATGTTTATGGTAAAACACATCAGAAAATACATTAGTAATTTTGGTAAAACTCATGGAAAGTAGTTCACAGTTAAGTTCCTTATTATACTTAAATGTTATACATATGACAGTAGAAGTTTTATTTAGCAAAAGCTTTTTGGCTTTTCCCTTAAGACTAGTCATTTAATATTAAACAAGAAATTTTTCTTTTTGTTATCATTTCAAAAGACTAGTTACAGATTTCTACATTATCAGACTATCTAGAAAGTTTAAGCTAACCATGTTTTATAATATCTAGGAATTTTGTACCTTTTTTGACATATTATTTAGTAAATGAAACCTGAGCAATAAACACTGTTGTATGTGTTAAATAATATTTTACCTTAATAGTAAAAACTAGGATGGCAAATTGTTGGTTTTAGAGAATGGTAGAAGCTAATAGCTCAAGATTTCTATTCTCTGCCCTATCAACATATTGTTGGGTATTTTTTTCTACATTGAGTATAACCAATATATAGGGC
Source organism: Phyllostomus discolor (assembly GCF_004126475.2). Lineage (NCBI taxonomy): Eukaryota > Metazoa > Chordata > Mammalia > Chiroptera > Phyllostomidae > Phyllostomus > Phyllostomus discolor. The sequence goes on along the minus strand of NC_050198.1, from coordinate 80,248,272 downwards.
TATTTTATTCTGAGAACCGCCTTGTAAGGGGTTTAAGCAGTGTGAGCTGCTGATAAGGGCATTGTAATAATTGAAAGATAGCTAGTTGATTAAGAGATTATTTTATACAAATAGATTTTATTTCTTAAAGTCATGAGCTGAAAGTTTAGTGGCTTATGCCCTTTATATGTATTTAGGCAAGACTAAAACTTTTAAAATAAATTTGAATAGAGGTAAAGTTAAAATGAGAGGAACAAAGACGTTTCAAAGTGCACCATAAGTGGCTCTAAAATGAACTAGTATTTTGGAAGTATGAAAAGATAAATGTCAAAGCCTCCATAATGATTGCTATTAGATTGATGACATTATCAATTCATTTCATTACTTCCTTTAGGGACTAATAGTGAATAACGGTTAATATTTGACACAGTCTTGTTTTGATGGATTAACTTTTCTTGGAAATTAAGTAAAAAGTTTCAGTGAGCCTTTGAAATAGATATGCCTGTTTCGATAGTACTCTCTGCCATTGAAGGTCATACTTCCTTCCTATAAGAAGCCTTTTTGGGACCCTGACATAGTATAATCTAGAAATGGATGACATTGTACAAAAAAGTTCATAGCCCACAAGTTAAAAGGAATAATTTCTGCTAAAAGGAAACTAGTACCATTAAATTATCAGTATTAAAATGCTATAATTTAATACTTATTAATGCATTACATGCATTTAGAAACCAAGACACATAAAAACACTAATAATTTTTCCTTTAAGCAGCTGAAACCTGTTTTATATATTTAAAGCCTTCAGAAGTTTTCTCTCCTGACTCTATAGTAACTGCTTTTGGTGGTAAGGGTTTCCTTCCTTTAAGTATTTTGCTTTAAAATGTAAATAGTATTTCATATATGGAAAAAAAGCCTGCTGTTTTTCTTTACAAAAAAAATTAACCTGAAATAATGGTGGAGAGTTCTAGCAAATTAGTGGTATTTCATATTAACTATTAATGGGTTATTTTAAAACAAAGAGATTATTTTGTACAAACAGATTTACTAAGCCAGTTAATGAAAGTGATTATTTAAAGTGCACACTTTTCACCCTGTTTGGTTGGGCTCAGTGGGTTGAACTCTGGGCTGTGGGCCACGTGGCTGGTTGGGGGCATGCGAGAGGCAACCAGTCAATGTTTTCCTCCCTCTCTTCCTCCCTTCCCCTCTCTGTGCAAAATAAATAAAATCTTTAAAAAACATAAAGTGCATACTTTTCTAGATGATTTTGTGGCTTGGAGATATTATTTTGAGTAATACAACTGCTGTTTTAACATTTAGGCCCAGATACTTATTTGTGAGGTTTTTCGTTGGTTGTAAATCTGAATATTTGCACCTGTTGACAATTATTTATAGGTTTATGAACCACATGAAACACCATTTAGAACTTGAGAAGCAGAACAGTGAGAGCTGGGAAAGCCACACCACCTGCCAGCACTGTTACCGTCAGTATCCCACACCATTCCAGCTGCAGTGTCACATTGAGAGCACACACACACCTCATGAGTTTTCTAGTAAGTTAACAATTTCACTGAAGTCCTGAACGTTAATGATTTTCATCATCCAAACTATGAGGAATCCTTTAGAAATCTGATAGAAAAAAATAAGAATAAGAAATAGACTTGGTAGTCTGAGGGCAAAGTTGGAAAACAAGTTTTAACTTGTAGAAACTTTTCAATACAATTACTTACTAAAATTGAAGTTCTTTTTGTAAATAGGGCATAACTCATGCATTGTGTATAAGGGGCTAAATTAGAAAACCAGATTCCCTGGTTTGCAAATATGAAATCAGTGGTCTTGATTTATACTTGAATAAGAAAAGTAATGGCAATGAAAGTTAAAATCAGAGTGTGGAGTTAAACGGCTTGGATTCAAATTCCATCTCTGCCTCTTAATGCAACTGCAAGATCTTAGGCCAGTTACTTAATCTTTCTGTGCCTGGGGTTCCTCATCTGAAAAATGGGAATAAAAATAGCAGTCACTCTCAATGACGGAATGGGAATTATTAAGTAAGCTAATACAAGTAAAGTTCTTAGAACAGTGTTAACAGTGTTAACAACTATAGAATTGTTGGAACCATCATCACTGTTACTATTGTTACTTGTTGCTATTGTTATAGGTGTACAAAATGAACCTCTTATTTATATACATCCTTAATATGGTGCAATGTGTTTTTTTTTCCAATTTCAGCTATTTGTAAAATCTGTGAATTATCATTTGAAACAGAACATACTCTTTTACAACATATGAAGGACACTCATAAACCCGGTGAAATGCCATATATTTGCCAGGTACACACACATTTTATTATGTACTTAGGTGTTCATTTAATTAATCATGTGCCATGAAATAATGTTGTTTTTTGAATTTTTTAACTATTCAAAGAAAAGTTACTAAAATTGAAGAGCCTCTTCAGTCATGGAAACTCCCTTGGTTTAATTCACATATGTGTGGGTGGTGGGTTAGATTTGGCCTGTGGGTCATAGTTTACTGACCCCTATACTAGAAAAACAGAATACTCTGTTGGAAAAAGACAAACATATGGACTTTATTAGTTACCAAGTAGGGAACAATATGGACATGCTAGGGAAATAAATGCTGTTAATTATGGGGAACTCAACTAAATGCTTTGTGGCCTTTATTTTCCTAGAATTTGAACTGGTTCCCAATAAGATAGCAAGATAAAGATAAATTGCCTCTGTCATATCCTGGATGCTATCTAAAATCCAAAGAAAAGAATACTCCATTTTATATAGCTGGATAAACTTTATAAGATAAGAGGTATCAGAGTTTGAAATTTTAAGTCAGGGGAAGGGGTAGTAGATCTGAAAAGAAAGAAATCTAGTTACATTTAGTAATATATTTTTAAACTTTGAATGATAACTTCTCTGTTTCAAAGATTATCATTATTTACAGTAATAAGATTCTTCATCGTATAGGCAGAAGAGCTGAATTAGTAGAATGTAATGTTCCTCTGAACAAAGGATTCATCATTGCTATTTTGATGTAATTGTGTATCAGTTATAAATTTTGAAGTTAAACTAAACCTTCTTTATATTTCTAGGTTTGCCAGTTTAGATCATCAACATTTTCTGATGTAGAAAGTCATTTTAGAGCATCCCATGAAAACACGAAGAACTTGCTGTGTCCATTTTGCCTCAAAGTTAGTAGAATGGCAACCCCGTACATGAATCATTACATGAAACATCAGGTGAGATTTAGCAGTTCTTATGTGTTTATTTTGTCTTACTGAAAAGGGGTGTGTGTGTGTGTGTGCGTGTGTGTGTGTGCGCGTGCGCATGTCACTTAAAGCATTGGCTAGATTTGTTCTAGAAGGAAAGCAAATTTGTTGCAAATGATACCATTTATAATTAATGCTGAATTACTTGTGAAATTTCCACTTCCTTTATTTGTCTGTTTCCTGGTGATGATGAGGCTCATGGATAGGGAAAATTCTGAAGGACAGGTAGAAATAGGAACCCTAGAATGGAGGAGAAGATGGAATATGAGTGGAATATTAAGTTGGATATTCCAGGGGTCTAAGAGTGGTAAGAATGGGAGTGATTCTGAAAGTAGTTAATCAGGAGCAGGGAAAGGGATAAGTATGAACTGAGTAAGATAAGATTTAGGGCTCATAATCTCTTTCCTTTTTCTCTTCAAACTTTATTTCCAATTTGTAGCCCATTTTTTATTATGCAAAGACGTGGTTCTCTTCAGTGGCTTGAAACGGTCTTTTGTAGCAGTCAGTGACAAAGGAAACAGCAATGAGATTTATTTCTAGATATGTGAACTATGCCAGAGAATTATGTTTACATTATAACTTGTTTTCTGGATGACTTGCCAGTCCTGCTGTGTAATCTCTCAGATGCCAGTATTACTGCTTTCATGTTTCCTTTGAATTCTCATTTTATGCCTCTTGCTATTTTCCTGACACAATTAGACCATCCTTTATTTTGGCTGAAAACATTGATATAAACCTATTCTTGAGTGTTTGAAAAAGCAGTGGTACCTTTGCCAAAACCAGAAGTCATGAATTCACAGAATCTGATTATGCAATCAAGGTTTGTCTCCTCACAGATCAGCTTAGTACATATTATTGATTACATTGTCACAGCACTACTGCTAACATCGATTTCCAGTCATCTGATAATCATAAAATCAACTTGTAGTTGTTAATTGGAAAAAATCATAAAATTAGCATATCCAGATACATTTAGGACCATCTGTGTTATGACTGGGATGGTACCGACATGCTTAGTTTTTTATCCTGGTATGCGACCTTACCCTTAAGAACCTCTGACAAGATCTTTCTGTTCTGGGTTGGCACCAAAGTTCTGTCAGATGTTAGTAGATGTCTTCTCTAAAATTGTTCCTGGAAAAAATTCAGTAAATGGCTAGATTTATAAAATTAAATGATTGGCTTTTGTTTATTTTTAAAATAAAACTTTTCAGAGCTTTTAATACGCTGAAAATCATAAATGTCCAAGCAAAGGGGTATTGTATATTTTATCTCCAAAATTTATTTGACCATTGAAACCTTTATTTGCTCAATACCTATTAACATCTCTTGGGGATCAGGATTTGGGAAACAATGGTCTTGGCGCTCTATATTTAATCTTTTGACCTTTGATTTTGAAAGGAAGTAGGAGATAAAAGCTCTATTTCATTATGAAGTTTTTAACATAATTCTATCTCCCATGCTTTACTAAACTCCAGGGTAAAATGTAGGTGTGGAGAGAGTAATATATGCTTAAAAAGGTAAGAAAAAGAAGGATGGGCCTGCTATGTGGACTGTGTCTCTTAAGTGGTTTATATGATCTATGGTCACTCTCCATACCTCAAGTTGTACATCTGAACTTGCCATGTATCTAGGAAAGAGTTAACCTAGCAGGACTGAGTTGCTCAAATCATGTACATTTTCAGAAGGGTCTACTTGCATAACTGGTCTTGGCTAACTCCTAGAACCTTTGTTATTAACTGAGAAGTGTTTTACATGCCTGCAACCTTGAACCACGTTGTACCAGGTTTTCTAGATCATTTGTGCAAAAAAATACAATTATGGTGAACACTTGCTTTTCTTCTGGGCATCTAAAGGTTTGGCAACTGAACCCATGAAAAAATCTCAGCTCTTAGACTCAAGAGAGCTTCCCTAGCCAAAAAAATAAATAAATAAAATAAAACAAAACAAACAAACAAAAAAAAACACTTCATAGATGTTGCTAGGGGATTAAGTGTGTCTTATGCAACTCCATTGGGAGAAGGCACTTGGAAACTGGCACCAGTATCCTCCAGACTCCCGTGTACTTTTTTCCCTTTATTAATCCTTCTCTGTATCCTTTCACTGTAATAAATCAGAACTATGGGTATCACAACTTCTAAGTCTTTTAATTCCTCCTACTAGAGCACAGGTGGCAAACACAAGGTCCATGGGCCGAATCCATCTCTCCACCTTGTTTTATCCAGCCTGGCACCTTGTTTCTGCCCAGCAGCAGTGCCGAGCTCTTGCTTAACTGTTAAGGAGTAGTTACATTGATACAGCCCTAAAATTATACTCAGCCCTTTGAAGGCAACCGCAAGGCTGATGGGGCCCTGGTGAAAATGAATTTGACACCTCTGTACTAGATCATCAAACCTGGGAGTAGTCTTGGGGACTACCTACACACCTTGGGTACCCATTTTTTTTGTAAGTTTCAAGTACTTAAGAGGGAGGCGGTCAGGAGTCAATAGAGGAAAGGCTCTATTAATATGAAAGGTCACCAGGCATCCTTCAAAGTATTTGTAATTTGTATAATTGTTCACAAAATACTCAAAAACCGTGGCAGGATTATAAGCTTGTAATTGTGATGACATTAGTGCAATTTTACACAAGAATTGTTCAGTCTAGATAAAATTTTATTCTTTTTGAAGACTGTGGTTGTAACTTTTTATAAAAGAATATATTATGTTTTGAGTGATTTTAGAGCTAACAGTACAGCTTGTACAACTTTTAAGAAAGGATGAAGGATTTCAGATGTGTTATATAGCCTCATTAGATCTTTATAATAATAACGAGCAGTTAACTTACACTAATCACTTGCTGTATGACAGTTACTAGTGTTTTTACTTGTATTTTCTTGTTTAATCTTCACCACCACTCTACAAAACAGGCATATGGTCATTTTCATTTCATAGATGAGGGAACAAAGCTTTGTAGAAAATAAGTTATTTGCCCAATGTCACATTCTTTAGTAAGTGGCAGGACCAAAATTTGTCTTACGGCCAAAGTTTTTATCTCAGAGTCATATTCTTTGATATTAGGTCTGAAGGCACATTTACAGGTAGTCAGGATTAACCTTGAAAATCCTTCAGATCACCCAAATGATACAGTACACTTGTCAAAAGTTCAACAGATACTTTTCTTTGTCCCTGGAACAGATCACTGTTCTTTGGTTGAACAAACTATGCTATTAAAAAATGTACTTTATCGTCCTTAGCACATTGCAAGCATGCGTGAGTAAAATAGGTATGCAGAGTTGAGTCCAACTAAAGGAACAGTAGATTAATCTGCTCAGGGCTCCCATCTCAGGGCTCTGGGCAGATGCTCATGGAATGGAATGGCAGACATTCAAACTAGTTAAACTGTGCCTGCTTTTCATGTGCATTCTATGTCAGTCTCTTGCTGTATGTCTCACTATTTATCAAATACAGGGTGGGACAACGGTAGGTTTACAGTTCTTCATATGGAAAATAATACAATAATTAATAAATAATATAAGAATAAACTGTTTTTGCATACTTACAACTGTAAACCTACTTTTACCCCACCCTGTATTCATTGAGTGCCTAATATATGCCAGGGGCTGTTTTTCAGCAATGAACAAAACAAAGTTTGTGCCTTCTAGGATTTGCATTATAGTGGAGAAGAGTGTGTATGTGATATCTGAATATATGTATGCCAGTTGGTGATGAGTACCATGGGAAGAAAATATAGGGAGTGCCAGGGCTTAGGAGGTAAATGAGTAGTTTCTGGGGTTTTTTTAATGGAGTGATCAAAGAGAGCCTCTCCAAAAAAAAAAATTAAGAAAGCCATGTATATGTCTGGGAGAAAATGCCCCTGGTAGAGGGAACAGTAAGTAGGCAGTGAGGTGAGCATGTATCTAAATGTTCAAGGAGCAGCAAAGAGGTTAGTTAGTATTGCTGGAGTGCAGTAAACAACTGGGAGGAAAAATAATAGGAAATTAAGTGGTAGCATTAGAATACAGGGCAGATAGTGTAGGGCATCATAAGCTAGAGTCAGGTTTTAGGAGTGTTATGGGAAGCCATTGGAGGGTTTAAGCATGTGAGAGACTACTCTGGCAGCTATGGAGAGAGTTAGACTGTTGGGAGGAAAAAATGGAAACAAGGGGAAGATAGGAGGCTATTGCAAGAGTCCAGATGAGTTGCTTGGACTGGTATGGTGGCAGTGGATGGGGGGGATGAAAAGTGAAAAGATTGTTTTTGAAAGCAGAGCTGACAGGTTTTCTTAATAGGTTGGATATGAGGTGTGAAAGAAAGAGTTAAGAATGACCAAGTTCTTTTGTCCCAAACAGCTATAAATAAGAATGGTGTTCCCATATTCTGAGATTGGAAAAACTAGGAGGGGACAGATTTTTTTTTTTTTTTTGCAGGGTGGCTGGGGGGTAATCTAGAGTTCAGTTTTGACCATGTTGATTTGAAATGCCTGTTAGATAACAAGTAATGACATTGAGGAGACAGTTGGATGGGTGATAATTTTAAATCACGAAACTGGATGAGGTGGGTATAAGTACAAGTAGAGGGAAAAAAATTCTGAGAACTATACTCGGGAACTTTCTATCTTTCATTTTATCTTGCTGTTTTTTATTGTTGTTCTATTACATTTGTCCCAATTTTCCCTGTTGCTCTCCTCTGCCCCATCCGCCCTCCCCCTCCCACAGTCAATCCCCACAATGTTATCCATACCCATGGGTCATTCATACGTGCTCATTCATCAGACCTTTCCCCTTCTTTCCCCCTTCATCCCCCTCCACCTTCCCTGTGGTCTCTGTCATTCTGTTCCTTGTTTCCATGCCTCTGGTTTTATTTTGCTGATTTGTTTGTTTGAGACTTTCCCCCACTCTTTCTCTCTTTTGAGCACATATAGGTGAATCTGTTTATATTGCCTGTACCTATGGTATGATCCAATGCACCTTACTTCTAAAATAGTCTTAAAACGAGCCCTGGCGAGTGACTCAGTTGGTTCGCCATTGTCCTGAAAATCAAAAGATCACAGGTTCAATTCCCTGTCAGAGCACATGCCTGAGTTGTGGGGCTGATCTCCAGTCAGGGCGCTGCAAGAGGCAACCAATCAATGTTTCTCCCTCACATTGATGTTTCTCTACCTCTCTTTCTCCCTTCCATCCCCTCTCTCTAGAGTCAATAAAAGGAAAAAATTAAAGTCATAAAATTATACTAAACTAGTAATACAAACACTTTATATTTATATATTGTTTTGAAATGTGTAAAGAATTTTTATTTATAATATTCATGCTATGCACCAGAAACTTAGGTACTTTCATATACCTTACCTTGTTTGCTTTTCCTAAATGATTATTCGTTTCAAATGTAAATAGTGATGGGCCTAGAGAGATACAGCTTTAGAGAAAAAGTTATTTTGTATCTGTATGTTTTAAATTTACATATAAACATAAAATATAACTTTAATTAATGAAAGCATATACATAAAGATTGAAATTGATAATATATAATTTATAGTAGAAATCACTAGCTATAAGCAAATCACTTAGGTATCTCTTGGGTCCTATTTCCCATTGGTAAAATAATAACAGGACTGGGTTTAAGAGGGAACGCAGTTGAGGGGTTCTCAAGCAGTAGATTGGAATCAGCTGTTCAGCTGATCCACTAGCCATATGTGTCTATTTAAATCAAAATTTAAGTCTTCTGTTGGACTTTCCACATTTTAAGTGCTCAATAACCAGATGTGGCTAGTGGCTACCAAATTGGACAGTGCACTTGTAGATCATTATCAGTCTAGAATGTCCTATTGGGCAGCACTGCTTTATACAACCATTTCTCCATAACTTTCATGAGAGAGTTTGGCTAAAATTTTTTGGTGTTAGAAAGTTCAATGTATTTTACCAACTTGTGAAATAAATGGAAATAACAACATTAAAAAAGAATTTGCTGTTTTCATGGATAAAAATACAGTCTAGCTCATTTTCATGTTACCATGTGTTTGAATAATTTCTACTTCAAATGTAAATTCAAAAAGCTTTCACCCTATAAATGCTATAGAACTTGTCCCATTGGAACCTAATTGTTACAATTTTCATGTTGATTGCCTATATAGTAACAAATGCTTTTGAAACCCAAATACTAATGCAAGAAGTGCTTTTAAATAATGAAATGGTATTTTGATGTTATTTATGATGGAATATGGCAAAACACTGATTTTTAAATTGTTTAGTTATTAGAATTAAGAGCAATTTCAGGTCCCAGGTTTTGTGGTAGTAGAAATTATTATTTCTAATATTGTTTATAAACAGAAAAAAGGAGTTCATCGCTGTACAAAATGCAGACTACAGTTTTTGACCTGCAAGGAGAAACTGGATCACAAGGCACAGCATCGGACATTTATAAAACCTAAAGAGCTAGAAGGCTTGCCTCCTGGTTCAAAAGTGAGTTTTAAATATGTTGTATTTTAACATTTTGTATGATAATAGAAATAAACTCCTGCCTGGTTTTATCTATTGAATATAATAGTAAGATTTTAATTTTAAGATTTATCTTATGTTTGGAAAGAAAAACTTCTATCTATTCTTTTCTGAGTTGATTGACGTGTGCTAACTTGGATCAAATTTCTTTGTACTGAGTGCAAGTAGATTAACTGCAGCCTGAGTCAACGGGTAGAATATTTCTTCAATATTCTATAGTCTCTTTCTGAGCTATTCCAGTTGGCAGCATATATGTCTGTTTCAGCCACTAGACTATAAGGTCAGGAATCATGTTTAATTTATCTTTGTGTCTCTAGCATGTGTCACAGTGCCTTGAATGCCATGGTTTGTTGAAGTTGGTGTTACTGAGTGTTCTCAGAAAAGCAAGTTCTGCTTCTGAATAGCATTGCTGTTTTAAGAGCACAAACACATTTGACTGCAAATTTCCTTTTCCATGATTGCCTTGTGTACACTTTTTCTGACTTCTTTATGTAAAGTCAGCTCTTGGCTGTGCTCCAGTAGAGGGATGCCTAATCCAAATTGAAAAAATTCCCAAACATTTATATTTGGTTTTGAGTACTTACCTTTGAATGTGAATATGTCTACTATTTCAATGAACTAAAATAATGCAAAGTAGTGCTCTGAATATGTAGAGCCAGAGAAGCTATCCAGTATCCTTCCTTCTGTGCAGTCCATTCCTTCCATGCTGGGACTAGACGTGCAGAATACTAATATAAGCAGTGCAGTCCTCCCTCAGATCTTCTCATACTAGTAGTAATAATTAGTATATTATGTTATAATATTAATCATAATGATTACAGTACTTTAGAATTAAGGTTTCAGTGTGCTTTTTCATACATTCCATTATTTAATCCATGTAACAATTTAATGAGGTAGACAAGGTAGGTATGATTCCCTTATTATAAATGAAGAGGCTTAGAGAGGATACGTTACTTACTCAGGGTCACATGGCTAGGAATAGGTAGTACTGAGACTTCACTTTGGGTCTTTTGACTCCTAGCTCAGTGGTTTTTGTAGTGTACCAAACCACATGTATTACGTATGACGTCTTCATTGGCTGCTCCTCAAATACATGGAGGTTGCATAGTTAAATGATTAAAGAGAAGCTAAATAGACAACTGTGCTTTTCATTATTAACCAGTGGGTGTAATTGAACATTTTTTTAAATACTAAATGATAAATTTTATATTAGCTCCCTTAAAGGAAATTCTGAATATTATGAAACTTTCCGTGATATATGATGAATTGATGTAACCTCCACAGTAACCTTTGGAGCCATAAATTTTGCTCTGTGAGCCCCCAGAGAAAGCAGGTCACATTTACTGGAGATCTGCTTTATAGTCATCAAAGAGTAATACAGGCCTTTCTAGCCCTGGGTGGTGTTGCTCAGTGGATTGAGTGCTGCCCCGAGAACCAGAAGGTTGCCAATTCGTTCTCAGTCAGGGCACATGCCTGGATTGCAGGTCAGGTCACTAGTTGGGGTGTGTGAGAGGCAACCAGTTGTATCTCTCACACACTGATGTTTCTCTCCCTCTCTTTGTCCCTCTCTTCCCCTCCCTCTAAAAGCAAATACATAAATAAATAAAATCTTAAGAAAAAAAGAGTGATATAGGCCCTTCCAGAGTTGTTATTTCAGGCCTTTGAGATTCAAATTTTGACCTCTAATTTGTGAAAGCTATTTAGCTATATCAGAGCATAAAATAGCCATGGAATATGCTTTTTTGATGATGATAATAATTAGCACTAATTCCTAATTATCCATTAATACCTATGTTATATAAATACTATCACTATAACACTATAATACAACAGTAAGTAAATATTGATCTAAATTTAATTTAACTGGTATAACCACTCAGAATAAATGGAAGATTTAACTGATTGTATTTTATATTTGTCATTTTCAAAGGAATGATTTTTAACTTTTTGTATTGCTGTATTTTTGAAACAGCTTTATTGAGATATAATTCATATACCATACTATTGTCCCATTTAAAGTGTACAATTCAGTGTTAAAATTTAACACATTCACAGAATTGTGCAACCATCACTAGCATCCATTTTAGAGCATTTTCAACACCCCCCCCCCAAAAAACCCCATACCTATTGGCAGTCAGTTCCTATTTCCCCTCCACTGGCTCCAGGCAAATGTTAACCTTCTTTCTGCCCTTGTGGATTTTCCTACTCTGGACATTTAATATAAATGGAATCATACAATAAATGATCTTTTATGTCTGACATATTCACTTAGCATAATGTTTTTGAGGTTCATCCACATTGTAGCTTGTATCAATATTTCATTCCCTCTTACGGCTGTACCAGTATTTATGTACCACCACTTATGTATCAGTACTTCATTCTTTTTTATAGCTGAATGTTATTTCATTGTAGGCACACTCTATATTTTATTTATCCATTCACCAATTGATGGACATTGGATTGTTTCCAGGTTTTGGATGTATGAATAATGCTTCTCTGAAAATTCATGCACACGTTTTTATGTGAATGTAGTTCATTTCTCTTGGGTGAAATTGCTAGAATGGAACACTTAGGAGTGAAATTGCTGGGTTGTATACCTCTTATGTTTAACATTTTGAAGAACTGCCAAACTGTTTTTCAAAACTACTGTACAACCAAAAATAATGAGGGTTGCAATTTCTCCACATTCTTGGCACCACTCGTTATTACCTGCCTTGTTTTAAGTATATTTTATTGTGTCCTAGCTAGTGTGGCTCAGTGGATTGAGTACTGGCCTGTGAACCAAAGAGTTGCTGGTTCGATTCCCAGTCAGGGCACATGCCTGGATTGCGAGCCAGGTCCCCAGTGAGGGGGGCAGGGCGTGTGAGAGACAACCACACATTGATGTTTCTCTCCCTCTCTTTCTCTGTCCATTCCATTCTGTCTAAAAATAAATAAATAAAATCTTCTTTAAAATTTATTTTATTGATTATGCTATTATAGTTGTCCCTTTTTTCTTCCCCTTTATCCCTCTCTGCCCTGTACCCCCTTCCCTCCACCACTGTCCCCTTTAGTTCATGTCATGGGTCATACATATAAGTTCTTTGGCTTCTCCATTTCCTATACTGTTTTTTAAATGATTTTATGTATTTTTTTTTAGAGAGGGAAGGGAGGGAGAAAGACAGAGAGAGAGAAACAGAGAAACATCAATGTGCGGTTGCTGGGGGCCATGGCCTGCAACCCAGGCGTGTGCCCTGACTGGGAATCAAACCTGCGATGCTTTGGTTTGCAGCCCGCGCTCAATCCACTGAGCTACACCAGCCAGGGCTCCTATACTATTCTTAGCCTCTCCCTGTCTATTTTGTACCTACCAATTATGCTTCTTATTCCCTGTACCTTTTCCCCCACTCTCCCCCATTCCCCTCAGAACTTATAACCCTCCATGTGATCTCCATTTCTGTGACTCTGTTCCTGTTCTGTTTGTTTGCTTAGTTTGGTTTTGCTTTTACTTTTGTTTTTTAGATTCAGTTGTTGAGAGTTCCGAATTGGTTGTCATTTTACTTGTTCATATTTTTTATCTTCTTTTTCTTAGATAAATCCCTTTGCCATTTCATATAATAAGGGCTTGGTGATGATCTGAGAAGCACTTTATCTGTCCTTCAATTCCAAAGGATAGTTTTGCTGTATAGAGTAATCTTGGATGTAGATCCTTGCCTTTCATGACTTTGAATACTTCTTTCCAGCCCCTTCTCATCTGTAAGGTTTCTTTTGAGAAGTCAGTTGATAGTCTTATGGGAACTCCTTTATAGGTAACTCTTTTTTTCTTGCTGTTTTTAAGATTCTCTCCTGCCCTGGCTGGTGTGGCTCAGTGGATTGAGCACTGGCTTGCAAACCAAAGGGTCACCAGTCCAATCCCAGGCTATGGCACATGCCTGGGTTACAGGCCAGGTCCCCAGTATGGGGGCGCACAAGGGGCAATCACATATTGATATTTCTCTCCCTCCCTTTCCCTCTGTCTAAAAATAAATAAAATCTTAAACTCATAGCTACCTTTAAAAAATTATCTCCTTATCTTTAATCTTCGGTAATTTCATTATGATATGTCTTGGTGTGTTCCTCCTTGGGTCCATCTTTTTTGGGAATCTCTGAGCTTCCTGGACTTGAATGTGTATTTCCTTCCCCAGACTGGGGAAGTTCTCCTTCGTTATATTTTTAAATAAGGTTTCAATTTCTTGCTCTCCCTCTTCCCCTTCCAACAGCCCTATAAATTGGATGTTGGAACATTTAAAGTTGTCCCAGAGGTTCCTAAGACTCTCCTCATTTTTTTTTTGAATTCTTGTTTCTTCATTCTGTTCTGGTTGAATGTTTATTTCTTTCTTTTGTTCCAAATGTTTGATTTGAGTCCCAGTTTTTTCCCCTTCACTGTTGGTTCCCTATATATTTTTCTTTATTTCACTTTGTATAGCCTTCACATCTTCCTTTATTTTGCATCTGAACTCAATCAGTTCTGTGAGCATCCTGATTACCAGTGTTTTGAACTCTGCATCTGACAGGTTAGCTATCTCCTTGTTGCTCAGTTGTTTTTCTGGAGTTTTGATCTGTTCTTTAATTTGGGCCCTATTTCTTTGTCTTGGCACACCTGTTACACTGTAAGAGGAAAAGCCTTAGGTATTCACCAGGGTGGGGCAACCCACTTCACTGTGTTGTGCAGGAGGGGTTTCAGAGGGGCCAGTACCACTTGCTCAGCTCTTGGTTGGTGTTCAGTCACTCCCCCTGCTATTCACAAGCAAACTGCACCCTTCTGGTTCTGATTCTTCGATAAGTGGGTTTGTGCATGTTCTAGGACCTCATAAGCCCCTCCAACAAACTCTGCTATGAGACTGACAGTTGCTCCCACTGCTGCAACCCCTACAGGTTTTTAGAGCCAGAGGTTTTGAGGCTTTATTTCCGGTGCTGGAACCCTGGGTAGTTCGGTCTGTCTCACTCCCTAGTTGTTCCTCCTGATTTATCACACACAAATGTGGAGCCACCCATTCCACCAGCTGCCCACACCTCTCCTCCCCTCCTACCTGTCTAGATGAATGTTTCTTCTGTAAGTCCTTGGTTGTCAGACATCCATACAGTTCGATTTTGTGACAGTTCTGGCTGTTTGTTTTTTATTTGTCTTTTGTTTTTTGTTTGTAAATTTGCTGTTGTCCTTTTGGTTGCGTGAGGAAGTGAAGCATATCTGCCTATGCCTCCATCTTTGCCCTTACCTGCCTTTTCTATTATAGCCATTCTAGATGGTGTGAGGTAATATCACATTGGAGTTTTTATTTACATTTCCTTGATAACTAGTGATATTGAGCATATTTCATGTGCTTATTTTCCATGCATACATCTTTGAAGGAAGGCTTATCAGATCACTTGCCCATTTTTCTAAATTTTTTTTATAGTTTACACTCAGTATTTTTGTATTAGTTTCAGGTGTAGTATGTAGTGATTAGACAATTATATACTTTACAGAGTGTTCCCCCTGATATTTCCAGTACCCACCTGGCACCATACATACTTATTACAATATACTTGCCCATTTTTAAATTGGGTTATTTGTGTTTTTCTCCTTTTAATTAACACTGGTTAACAAAATTATATAGGTTTCAGGTACACAATTCAACAACACATCATCTGTACACTGTATTGTGTGTTCACCACCCCAGGTTATTTGTTTTTATATTGTGTTGTAAGAATTCTTTATGTATTTTATATATAAGTTCCTTATTAGATATATGTTTTGCATATATTTTCTCTCATTCTGTGGGTTATCTTTTCACTCTCTTAATCGTGTCATTTGAAGCACAAGTTTTAAATTTTTATGAAGTTCAATTTATCTGTTTTTTTTCTTTGGCTAATTATACTTTCAGTGTAACATTTAAGAAACTATTGCCTAACCCAAGGTCACAAAGATTTATTAGGTTTGCTTCTAAAAGTTCTGTAGTTTTTTTATGCTCTGGTTTCTCTACAAATCATATAAATCTTTCACCTTTTACTAAAAGTTTTATAGTTTTAGCACCTACAGTTTGGTCTTTTGATACCTTTTGAGTTAATATTCGTATCTAGTTGGGATCCTCATTCATTTGCATGTAGGTATCCATTTGTCCCAGCATCATTTGTTAATGTGACTATTGTTTCCCTCACTGAATTGTTTTGGTACCCTTGTCAAAAAGAAATGGATCATACTGTGAGTGCTTGCAGTGATCTTTTTAATATTATGGTGATGATTAATTTTATAAAACATACATTGCCATCATATTTATAGGTTACTATTCGAGCATCATTTGGACACCTTCATTCAAAACCATCAACTACATCTTCCAGTGATACTCCAAGCACTTCTTCTCTTCAGGTCTCACCTCCAAAGTCTAAAAATACCACTGCTAAAAATTCCACGAAATCTAATGCAACTAAGGCTAGGATGTGTAAGCCTCGTGCAACTGCACCCACTGCAAGTAAAGCATCCAATGCAAGTAAGCAAGGTAAAGGTGCGTCTAAATGCAAAGCAAAAACCTCTTACAAGCAAAAGAAACAACGCAACAGAAAGAACAAAATCAGCATAGCTTTGAAGAATTTAAGGTATTATATTTTATTCCTGATTTGCAATTTCAATTTATGTTAAATATGAAAGGTTTATTTTAATATGATTTACCATATCACAAAACTCTCTTGCACATTTACATGTTGATTTTATCTGGCATAAACATCAAGCAAGTAAAAAGGTACTTTTTACAACTCTTGGACAGAACTTGAATTACTATGTTTGTATAATTGTCATCTTTTACACTAACCTTATATTTTGTGTTTATATCTTGTGATAGTTGAATTGGTTAATATGATCCTTTTCTTTTCAGGGAAAAGTTAACTGCTGTTAGATTTTTTACATTTATCCTAGCTTATTTCATAGAAAAATTTCAAATTAATAAATCTCTATTTAAAGATGTTAACTTAAATATCTTAGCTTCAATTAATAAAATGTTAAAGCTTTACCTTATTATTTTTTATTTTACAATATAAATTTTATCATTTTTTCTGTCTCCATAAGGTGTTGTCGAGGAGTTCACAAGTGCATTGAGTGTCATTCCAAAATAAAAGATTTTGCAAGCCACTTTTCAATATATATCCACTGTAATTTTTGCAAATACAACACTAACTGTAACAAAGCCTTTGTAAATCATATGGCGAGGTGAGTTAAACTTATACACTGCCAATCAAAACTGCCATTCAGGGTATCTGTGTTTTTTGTTTTAAATCAAATTTATCCTATTAGAAGCCAGTTTGTCACATCAAAGAGCTAAAGGGATCTACCAATAGAGATTCTATGATATTACCCAATACTGTTTGCTAGCATAATGACTCATGAAATTAATGGCACAAAAGTTTCAAGAAGTTAGGAGAATGAAATTAAAATAAGTTTGTTAAGGAAATTTATTTTTCTAACTCTTTCAAAAAGTGGTTATTTCCAAACATAAAACTTTAAATGTTTTAAAAATATTTATTCAATAAACACATGTAACCCAAGTGAGCAGTTACTTTGAGAGACATCAGATTTGTCAAAGATGGTAAGACCCATTATTGGTGATTACATATGCATGCTCTCTGTTTCTATCCACCCCTTCCTCTCCCTCATACCCTTGTCTCTCATCCATCCCCCTGTCCATTCGTCTTTAAAGTCATCCATCTTTCATTCAGTGAAATGTGACATGAGAGACTACAGGAATATTCCAGTCGTGATGCTACTATTGGAATTTCTTTTCATACATCCACTCAATTTAAATTACGTACTTTAGCACTTACCATATGAGGTCTGTCCAGAAAAAGTCCAACCATTGTTAGTATAACAGGAACAGTTTGCATGACATTGGTGTAACCTGGCAGCCAAATAGAGTGGACTGGAAATGCACATGCATGAAACAATGACAGCTTCACTGTACTAGTCAATGGGGGCTATAAACGTCATTGAGTGAGCATGTGTACTGTGTGGCTGTCACATTCAAAATGACTGAGCAAGTAGACCAACAGATCTACATCAAGTTTTGCATTAAGTTTGAACATTCCTCTGCGGAAACTATTCAGATGATTCAGAAGGCTGCAGCTATGGGCAACTGGTGATTGGCAGCTTCATCACAACAATGTGTCCCCTCATGCATCACGTCTCATGCAGAGATTTTTTCGTGAAACATCAAATCACCCAAGTGACTCTGCCCCCTTACAGCCTAGATTTGGTGCCCTGAGACTTCTGGCTTTTCCCAAAACTAAAATCACCTTTGAATGGGAAGAGATTTCAGACCGTTAATAAGATTCAGGAAAATACTATAGGGAAGTAGATGGCAATTTCGAGAACTGTGTGAGGTCCCAAGGAGCCTACTTTGAAGGGGACTGAGGTGTCATTTTCCTGTGTACAATGTTTCTTGTATTTTATACCTTCAATAAATGTCTCTTATTTTTCATAGTACATGGCTGGATACTTTTTGGACATACCTCGTATACTTTATACTAGAAAAAGCCTTCAGAGCCCACATTACTTTCATTTGGATCTCATTTGTAACACTTCCTCAGGATGAATTTTTTTTAATAGACAAAAAAATTTTTATATAACTATGCTAAGTTGATTATTCAAATTAAAGTAGTTCTACTTATTTTTATTCAGAAATAAGATATAACCAATAAAAGTGATTTTCTCATAAATCATGATGAGACCTTTGTTACTTTCTGGGCATAGTTAGCTTCTACTTCCTAGGATTTGCCCGCTTTTTTTTATGGCTTTGGCACTTGGCTTGCAAGGTTTTTCCTTCCTTGATGATCAGCCTGACCTCACAGTACCTTGACGTTTTTAAGCCAGCACTTCACATCCACCTGTGACATTTTCTACCCCCCCCCTCTTTACTACCCTCCCCTTTTAACTCATCATATATAATATTTATTTTGAATTGTCATTACTCCATGACTTTCAGTCTTAATCCATCTTTTTAAATAGTGGCACCAATCCATTGTTATAGTCAACCTCACCCTCAAAATCATCTGTTTGAATGTTGCTTTGTTTTTGTCCCGTAATCCTTTATATCTTAGTCATGTTTAATCTTGCTATCCTTCAATCTTTTATCCAATTTTTGTTTTTTAATGTAATCTTTACTAATTGTTTCCATTACCATTTAGTCCCCTTATATCCCCTCTCCCCAGCAATCACCACTTGCTGTCCATGTCTGTGAGTTCTTTTTCCTTTTTGTTCACTCTCTCCACCCCTTAACCTACCCCTCATTAGCTGTCCTCTGTTCTCCATCTATGAGTCTGTCTCTGTTTTGCTTGTTAGTTCAGCTTGTTCATTAGATTCTACATATGAGTGAAATTTTATGATATTTCTCTTTCTCTGACTGGCTTGTTTCACTGAGTCTAATGTTCTCCAGGTCTTTCCATACTGTTGCAAAGGGTAAAATTTTCTTATTTTCTATGGCTCAGTGGAATTCCATTGTATAAATGTCCCATAGTTGTTTTATCTACTCATCTCTTCATGGACACTTGGCCTGCTTCCATTTTTTGGCAATTTTAAATAACACTGCAATGAACATAGGGGTGGCTGATGTACTTTCAAATTAGTGTTTTGGATTTCTTCGGATATACTGAGAAGTAGGGTTGCTGGGTCAAAATGCAGATCCATCTTTAATGTTTTGAGATATCTCCATACTGCTTCCACAGTGGCTGCTCCAGTCTGCATTCCCACCAACAGTGCAAAAGGATTCCCTTTCTCTACATCCTTGCCAACACTTGTTGTTTATTAACTTATTGATGATAGCCATTCTAACAGGTGTGAGATGCTATCTCACTGTGGTTTTAATTTGCATTTCCCTGATGATTAGTGACATTGAGCATCTTTTCATGTGTCAATTGGCCATATGTGTGTCCTCTTTGGAGAAGTGTCTATTCAGGTCCTTTGCCCATTTTTTAACTGGGTTGTTTGGATTTTTTGGAATTGAGTTTTGTAAATTTTGGATATTAACCCCTTATCAGATGTATCAGCAAATGTGTTCTCCCAATCAGTGGGTTGCCTTTTTATTTTATTTACCATTTCCCTTGCTGTACAAAACCTTTTATTAGTGTGATGAAGCCCCATTTGTTTATCTTTTTCTTTTGTTTTCCCTGCCTAGAGAGATATATTTGATAAAATATTGCTATGAGCAATGTCCAAGATTTTGCTGTGCATGTTTTCTTCTAGGATTTTTATGGTTTCAGGTCTAATATTTCAGTATTTCATCCATTTTGAATTTATTCTTATGTGCAGTGTGAGAAGATGGTCTAGTTTCATTTTTCTGCACATATCTGTCCAATTTTCCCAACACAATTAATTGAATAAACTGTCTTTAGCCCATTGTATGTGCTTGCTTCCTCTGTCAAATATTAATTGACTATAAAATGTGGATTTATTTCTGGGCTCTCTTGTTCCATTGATCTTTGTATCTGTTTTGTTTTTGTTTTGTTTTGCCAGCGCCCCGCTGTTTTGATCAGTATGGTCTTACAGTATATAGTTTGATATTAGGTAGTATAAGTCCCCCAACTTTGTTCTTTCTCAGGATTGCTGTTGCTATGAGGAGCCTTTTGTGGTTTTATATAAATTTTTGAATTATTTGTTCTGGTTCTGTGAAATACATCATTGGAATCTTAACAAGAATTGTGTTGAATCTATTAATTGCTCTGGGTAGTATGGACATCATAATGATGTTAGTTCTTCCTATCCATGAACACAGTATATGCTTCCACTAATTTGTATCTTCTTCAATTTCTTTCTTCAGTGTCATAATTTTCTGAGTACAGGTCTTTTATACCCTTGGTTAGGTTTATTCCTAGGTATTTTATTCTTTTTGAAGCAATTGTGAATGGGATTGTTTTCCTCTTTTCTTATCCTGTTCATTATTGGCATATAAAAATGCAACTGATTTCTGAATATTAATTTTGTATCCTGCTAATTTGCTGAATTCATTTATTCATTTATAGTTTCTTGGTGGTATCTTTGGGGTTTTCTGTGTACAGTATCATGTCATCTGCAAAGACACTTTTACTTCTTCCTTTACAATTTGGATGCCTTTTATTTCTTCTTTTTGTCTGATTGCTGTGGCTAGGACTTACAGTACTACATTGAATAAGAGAGATGAAAGCAGACATCCCTGTCTTGTTCCTGATCTTAAGGGGAATGCTTATAGTTTTTGCCCACTGAGTATAATGCTGGCAGTAGGTTTGTCATATATGGCCTTTATCATGTTTAGCTATGTTCCCTCTTACATAATAACTACCTGAAAACTTGTTAAAACTGATTTCTGGGCCCTACTGCCAGAGATAAATTCAGTAGGTCTGGAGTGGAACCTAAGGCTTTGTATTTCTCATAAACTCCTAGGTTATGCAGACACTGCTGGTCCATGGACCACACTTTAGGTAATAGTACTATGGTATGCCAATCCTAGCTAATCCTGCCTGGCTTTCTAATATAGGAAAACTTTCCTTATCAATTTAAAAGGGAATATAAAAGCTACTATCATTGGCTACAAAATTTGGTTAGTGGTTTTCTCTTCTATGTGTATAGGAATTACTGTTTTAACTCCTGAGCTGTGCTTCCCTTAATTCACTTTCCTTAAAAGCTCTCCTAGTAATTGCAAAAGATTATTTAAATGTTTTGCTTTACTAATGATAAGTAGTGTCATTTAGCCCAGGTAGCAGTTACTTTGAGGATCATTTAGATTGTCCCTACTCACTAAGTACTCAATATGATTAGAAAGTGATCATTATTATTCATAACTTTATATTATAACAAAATACATTATTAGCAAATACCTTTTACATTATTTTCAACTCTTAATCGTTGGAAATTTCCATTTGATGGTCTTTGTATTTTAACTATGAGATTTTTTATACACAATATTGTGGTACTGATCATTTAAGAATATTCTCAGGGCAATATATTGTTAAAAATACACAGGTACAGAGAGATATAAGATAAAAATTTTGAAGTAAACAGAGATGATTAATAGAATTTTACAATTTAGACCAGACTCTTTTATTCAAAACTAATAAACTGTACATAGACTTGAAATATGGTCATAAAATTAATACAAGTTATTATGTAATAAAATCTCATTTGTCTCTTATCTTTCCAGCTCTCATAGCAGCCATCCAAGTAAACAGTTTTCTATTTTTAAGAAGCATTGTAGAACTCTCAGGTAACTAGTTGATCTTTTTTTCATTCTCTCTGTTGAAAAATTATAGTACCTAACTTTTTTACTTGTATTTATTTACTTATTTTTGTTTTTTAAATATTTTATTTATTTATTTTTAGAGAGTGGGGAAGGGAGAGAGAAAGAGAGGGAGAGAATCATCAGTGTGTGGTTGCCTCTAGCATGCCCAACACTGGAGACCTGACCCACAACTCAGGCATGTGCCCTGACTGGGAATCAAACCAGTGACCTTTTGATTCGCAGGCTTGCCCTCAGTCTACTGAGCTACACTAGCCAGAGCTGTATTTAGTTTTAGAGAAAGGGGAAGGGAGGGAGAAAAAGAGGGAGAGAAACTTCAATGTTGGTGATTGTGGGGGAAGGAGGGGATGGGTGGAAGTGGAGGAGGGTATAACAAGAATAAAATAATAGAAAAGATACAATAAAATGTTTACTTTTTAAAAAAAATCCATCTTAAAAAAAAAAAAACATCGATGTGAAAGAGAAATGATTGGTTGCCTCTCATGCACACCCCAACTGGGAATCAAACCCACAACTTAAGCATGTGCCCTGACCAGGAATTAAAGTTGGCAACCTTTTACTTTGTGGGACAGTGTCCAACCTACTGAGCCACACTGGTCCAGACTATAGTAACTTCTTTTAACCTGGTGCTAGAGTGCCTCGTTTGGAAAATGAAATGATTGCTCCTGGATATATGGAGTTCTGTTCATTATATCCTTGGATCAAAGAGGGAATATAGTCTCTGACTGAACTGTGTTTCAGTGGTGTTAGTCATTAAGGTGAAACTTCCGTAGCTTTGCAATAAAAAATAAAAATTCAGGCTCTCCAACAATATTTGAATATAAAAGACATTTAAGATTCCTAGCAAAGTAACTAACACTTTTTTATCAATAGATAGCCTCATAATTTGTAAGGTTTTTTGGTTTTGAAATAAAGGAAAATGCACAACTTGTTTACTGTACAGAAGGAATTGTCAAACATTTCTAAAGGTACTTACAATTAACTTTGGTTATATCACACACTTAGCTCAGAATCCACTAAATAATTACAGTAATACAAGGAGGTTTATAACGAGTGCCATGAGAGTTAATGATTTCAAAGGAAAGAGAGGTTTCTACTTATATGAAGGGGCACAAGGGCATTCTAGGTAGAAGACAGCACGAATAAAAATGCAGAAAGGAAAAAAAACAGAAGTCATAGTACAATTTAGATAGAGCATGAAGTTTATATAAATAGTATTGAGATTAAAGTCTGGGGGAATAGTTTTTAGCTTAGATCCAGATTGTGGAAGCCATGGAAAAGGCTAAGGAATTTGAGCTTCATTTTAATTTGAAGACATTGGGGAAACCACTGGTGTTTTGTGCAGAACCAAGAGTACTGAAGAAAGGTCAGTTTGGAGGGGTATAAAAGGTCAGTTTAGCTGTATAGGGCACATAGACTAGTTAAGATTATTGTTGTGGTTAAAACGGATTTAATAACCTGGATTAAGGTAGCAAGGTGGTATTACATCGTGTTTAAGAATATGGGCTCTGGAATCTAAGGGCTGAGTTTCAAACCTGGCCCTTGCTTTGCTAAGTTACCAAACCTGGCCTTGTCCTCTATTTTTAAAAATTATCATTATAGCAACTATTTCTTTGGGTTTCTCTAAGATTTAGATGAAATGATATGTTAAACCTTCAGCTTGGCACAGTAAGTGCTCAATAAATTGTTAATACTATAAAATGTTTGTCCTGGCTGGTGTAGCTCAGTGAATTGAGGATGAGCCTGTGAACCAAAGAGTCACCAGTTCGATTCCCAGTCAGGGCACATGCCTGGGTTGCAGGCTGGGTCCCCAGTGGGGGCCACATGAGAGGCAACCACACACTGATGTTTCTCTCCCTTTCCTCTCTCCCTTCCCCTCTCTCTAAAAGTAAATAAATCAAATCTTAAAAAAAATAAAATAAAATGTTTGAAATATTGACAATTTTAAATAAAAAGGTGTCAGAGAAAACTACAATTTTGAGGGAGTGTTGTTGTTGACATGACATCATAAGAGAGACCATTTGGGAGGGGTGATTTTCAGGGGTGGGGAGGAAAGCACATGGCTTCATTTGTATGAAGATTATTTTCTAATGCTATGTACTATACTTTATTTGAATTTTTATAGAAATTTTTTTAAAGATTTTATTTATTTTTTAGAGAGAGAAGGAAGGGAGAGAGAGAGAGAGAAACATCAGTGTGTGGTTGCTGGGGGCCGTGGCCTGCAAGCCCGGCATGTACCCTGACTGGGAATCGAACCTGCGACACTACTTTATTTGAATTTTTAAAATTTGGATCATAGTAACCATAACCTTTCTTAATCAGGACATTTCCATGTATATACATACTTTATTAGTAGGAAAAGTAGTCTAAATTTAATAATAAATACACACACATGCAAAACAGTTTTAACATAAGAGTAAATTCTGTAGAGAAAATAGAATTTTTTTTTTAGATTTTTTTTTCAGAGAGGGAAGGGAGGGAGAGAGAGAGGGAGAGAGAGAGAGAGAGAGAAACATCAATGTGCGGTTGCTGGGGGTTATGGCCTGCAACCCAGGAATGTACCCTGGCTGGGAATCGAACCTGGGACACTTTGGTTCCCAGCCCGTGCTCAATCCACTGAGCTACGCCAGCCAGGGCTGAGAAAATAGAATTTCAATGAACCTATTAATGAAAGAAACCAGTCACAAAATGCCACATACTGTGTATTTCCATTTATATGAAATTTCCAGAATAGGCAAATCTACAGAAACAAAAAGTAGATCAGTGATTGCCATGGGCTGGGGGTTAGGAAAGGTAGGGGCAAGTGAATGCTTATGTGGGATATGGAGTTTCTTTTTCAGGTAATGAGAATGTTCTAAACTTAGATTGTTGTGATGGTTGCACAGCTCTGTGAACATTCCAAAATTCAATAAATTGTACTCTTTAAATGACTGAAATGGATAGCATGTGAATTATGTGTCATAAACATTTCCTTTAATTGGTTGCCTCTCACACGCCCCTAACTGGGGATCTGGCCCACCACCCAGGCATGTGCCCTAGAATGGGAATCAAACTGATGACCCTTTGGTTCACAGGTCAGTGCTCAATCCACTGAGCCACACCAGCTAGGGCTAAAACTTTCCTTTAAATACCACCTGAGAGATGGTTTCCCAAAGCTGCCCAAAACATGGGTAGGTCAATAAGATCCAACTGAGAGAGCAACCAGACCTTTGGGTGAATCTCCTTTGCTCCACCCTCTCCTCTTGCTTTGTAAGTGGTGTTTGACTCATCTCTGCTTCTGTCTCTGCTTTTATCCCATTGACTTGGAATCGTGCTTCCCCATCTCTTCACGAACTTGGCTTTACATTTCTAGTCTTCCTTGAAAATAACATCAAGTGCTCTTTTAGAATGTCCACTGATCTAAAACGCTACCTCCCGGATCTTATACAAAGTCTGACAGCCTGAGCACATTCTGCATTTCTGGACCAGCACACTCATGGCCTCTGCCAAATTTCCATTGTTTTCTAATCCAAACATCAGTCTTCTCCCAGCAATGTTAAGTTAGTACTAAGGTAGGGGCTCTGATTGATGCGAGGCCAGGCTCCTCAAGGAGTCTTTCTTCATCTTGTGGCAGTCCTGTGTATCTAAATGAGATGTCATGAAATAAGGGGGACTCACGCGAGAGAGCACCCAACCTTTTCTTTAGCCATTAAACTAAGAAACTAATGGGTTTTCCATTTGGACTGGACTACCCTATCCCCCATCAGGATTCAGGTTACAGAACAGAATGCCAGGGAGTTCACAACAATACTATCTGGTCCCCAGCATCAAAAATGCCCCTACCTACCTATCATATTCAAGTAGACCCAGGAAGCACCTCTCCAAATAATGATCACTTACTTAATGTTCATATTTGGAATGACTTAGAAAAAGAAAAAATCCTAAGAGCTTATCTGATCTTATGGAAAGCTATAAGTCAGACATGTAGTTTCCTTGGGTTGTTCAGCTTTTCCTAATTTTCTCCATGCCACATTCTTATGAAGATCCTTCTTGATGCACTAACGTGACAGCTAGATATACACAACAAACTATTAAGACTAGAGCTGCAGGGGAGAAGTCAGTCTAAGGTATACCAATGTTTTTTTTATTCCTAGATACATCAAATACTTAAATTTAAAATGAATTGTGAAAGTATATTTACACTTTGTTCATAAGCTGATAATAATAATTACATTATGTTTAATGATTTCCTTTTAAAGCATTCCCATTTTTTATGATTTTGTTGTCACTTAAGATTTTATATTGTAGGCTCTACAAAGTACATAAAGTCCTCAACAAATATAACCAGAGACATTGAAATAAAGAACAAACTGACAATAGCCAGAGGGGAGTGGGGAGAGGGATAATAAGGGAAGGGCCATCAAGGAACAGGTATAAAGAACATGTGGACAAAGCCAAAGGGGGGTAGGTTCAAGGGTGAAAGGTGGGGATGTGTGGGGCTTGGGGGGGTGAGGAAAATGGAGACAACTGTACTTGAACAACAATAAAAATATTGCTGAAAGAGTTCTCAACAAATATATATTGCATGAATGAATGTTATATTGCTTTGCAGATGGGCAAAGGCACAGAAATATTGTGCCTTGCACAAGTTATACAAGTCGTTAGTAGATCCACAACTGGGCTTTAGGTCTCCTGACTCTTATCTTTTAGCAACTGGTCTGAGAGCAAACAATTTATAAAGCACTAAATGTTAGCATAACTTAGACATGGCTATGCCATTTTCTAAAGCACCATTTCAAATATATCAGGCTTATATAACAAAATTGAAAAGTAATGGTCGTGTTGCATAAAAAGAAAATCAAGAGTTATTACATGGAGCCCTGGCTGGTGTAGGAGTTATTGCCCTGGCTGGTGTGGTTCAGTGGATTGAACACTAGCCTGTGAACTGAAAGGTTGCCATTTCGATTCCCAATCGAGGCACATGCTTGGGTTGCAGGCCAGGTCCCCAGTTGGGGACATGTGAGAAGCACGCAATCAATGTTTCTCTTATACATCGATATCTCCCTCCCTCTTTTTCTCCCTCCCTTTCCCTCTCTAAAAATTAAAAAAAATGAAAAAAGTTATTATATGGAACAACAATTATTGAACCTGTATATAGATTTTTATGAAAGATAAAAATATTTTCTTTCTTCTTTTTTCCATAGGGGCATTACTCTTGTGTGCCTTAAATGTGATTTCCTAGCTGATTCTTCTAGTTTAGATCGTATGGCTAAACACTTAAGTCAACGTAAAAATCATACTTGCCAAGTTGTAACAGAGAATGGTATGTATATGTAATTGCATTGTTTTGGATTTCTGATATTTATTCCTTTATTTTGGATCAACCACAATATGGGGCCTTAATTTTATTAAGTTGATAGTCTCACTCATCATGTGTGCTATTTTAAGTGTTAAACGCTTCTAATTTCAGTTCCCAAAAGTACCTCAACTTCTGAACCTGCTTCTGAGTAAGTTGAATTTTCATTCGCTGTATTTTTCTTTGATGGATTTTTAACACTGTTGCATATTTTTAATGTATCATTAATAGAAATGAAAAATATTAAAGTATTTTGTTTCTGTTTTTGTTTTTAAAGCTGCTTGTTGAAATAGATTCCTGCTCTATGGAGCTCGTGCAACCTGGTGCAAGACAAGTTGGAATTTCCTAAGTTCAAAGTTCTGAAGTGTTTTTTTTACACAGAACCAGTTTCCTAAGTTCAAAGTTCTGAAGTGTTTGCTCACACAAAAACGGTTAAACAGCCAAGTCCATGACACTATCTCTCATTCAGCTCTTTTCAGCTTTCAAATGGCACTAGATTCTTATTCCACCTTATCTTTGTGTCAGGTTAACATATCTTAACATATGCTTTTTTCCTCCAGTTGGCTCTCTCCAAAAATAACTTTTGTCTGTTATGGTCTTTATCGCTTTGCTTAAAATAATGTGTGTATTTCTCTGCTGTACTTGCCTTCAGAATATTGCATTTCAAATGCTATGGCTGTTCATCTTTTTTTTTTTTTTGTCTGTCTGATTTCATAGTTAATTTCATACAAATCTTACATTTTTAGGCCAGGTAGCTGTCTTTCTTCTTGTTCTTTGTCTGTCATTGTTCTGTTTTTCATATTTTTCAGATGGAGAAGCAACACAGAAATTTCAAAAATGTCCAGGGTACTCCTGGTCAGTGTCCCCCTTCGTTGGACACAACTGATGCCTGTTCTCTCTTTCCAAGAAATATGAATTGTTTAACTGTGAGACCTCCTCTAGGTTGTGGCCCTAGGAAATCATATCTTGGGAAGAGTCCGTTCCTTCATGGTGGATCATGCTAATTTGGCCAGAGATGACCACCAAATTAAACACAACTTCTCACTGGGGGCTTTGGTTTTTTACCTTAAGCTTATAGTTCAGTTCTGACCAAGAAAAGCCCATCAAATCAATGCTTTTAACACCCAAGTTGAAGTTTAATCATTTAGGCTGCTGCCCTTTAGTCTTCTTCTGTCATGTATGCAGTTCAAGGACTATAAAATCTGCCTGTGTAGATTGTAAAATTGTGCCCTTGGAAAACAACTTTCCAAAATGACAGTTCCAGCCCTGGCTGGTGTGGCTCAGGGGATTGAGCACTGGCCTGAGAACCAAAAGGTCGCTGGTTCAATTCCTAGCCAGGGCACATACCTGGGTTGTGGGCCAGGTGCCCAGTAGGGGGTATGAAAGAGGCACCAGTCAGTGTTTCTCTCACACATCCATGTTTCTCTCCTTCTCTTTCCCCCTCCCTCCCTTCTCTCTTAAAATATAAATAAAACCTTTTTAAATTTTTGAAAAATATTAGTATTGCCAAAAACCCCTAGGGTTAATACTGGATAAAACTTAAAGTGGCAGTACTAATAACTGTAAATTTGGAACTGTAATTTATTTTTTATTTAATTAATTAATTATTTTTAGAGCTCGGGGAAGGAAAGGAGAAAAGAGAGGGAGAGAAACATCAGTGTGTGGTTGCCTCTATGAACCTTTTGGTTCATAGGCCAAAGCTCCATCCACTGAGTCACACCAGCCAGGGCTTTAATTTTTTTAATTTAACTTAATTTTATCTTGGTTTTATGTTGTTCTTCAACAAATTTACTGAGGTCTGTTCTGTTCTGTCCACCTTTTATTTCTTTTCTTTACAACTTTTGTGTTCATTTTGTTTTGTTAAGAACACCAAGAAATTCCTTAGACTTCTCTACAGACTTGATATAGCTACCTATTGGTATCTTCTTAATTTGGTTATTTTTCACACATTAGACATTATTACACCCTCTGTCAATCTTAGAACTATTATTAACATTATTTTAGTGATTGTGAGTTCAAAGACATAAGGAATTGGCAAAAAAAACCTTTCTGTAGACCTTAAAACAAATTTTAAAGTTACATTTCTGTACATGTAATGCATAATATCTTCTTAGCCATTAATGTAATTCCTTTGGATAAAGATAATATATTCAAAACTATTGGGACCAAAAATGCACTTGTTTCTTGCATATGTGTGTGTGTGTATATATATACACACACATATATACATAGATGTATATATTTTTTAATTTGGTGTGTATTTTGGTTACATTGACTATAGATTTGGTGAACAGTTTTGATGTTATTACTTATTTTTTTAATAAAATTTGTATTGTTAAAATGCCTCAGGAATTATTTTCTAACAAATACCATTACATAAAAGCTGTAGATTTCATCATACCATTAGGAACATTGTTTTGCTTCTTACATGGAAGCCTGATTACTTAGCCTACAGACGGAGAGCTCTATCTACTGAGTACATGTTACTCTTTTCCATCCAGCACAGTTAAAAGCTCGCTGTTTATAGTTTACTAATTTCTTGAACTTTAAACACTGACAAGAGTTCTTTGTGATCTTAATAACCATGAAGGTGGGCAGGCTCTGAAGTTTGATTCAGTCATGAGTGGTTTTTCTCTTAATGTCAGAACCCTTGAACTATGAAACTGTCTTAGTCTTACTTCTTACATCCTCACACAGTAGAAGGGTTAAGAGAGTTCTCTGGGGTCTGTTTTACAATCCCATTCCTGGGGGCTCTACCCTCATAATCTAATCACCTCCCAAAGGCCCCATCTCCAAACACCATTACATTGGGTGTTAGATTTCAATGTTTGAATTGGTGGGGAGGGGCACAAATATTCAGCCTATAACAAACATATTGAAAATGAGTTTTAATGACCATTTCTTATATAGTCTAATCTTTGAAATTAACGGTCAAAAGAGTTAAATCTATTTAGTTTTAATTTTCCAGACTGATTTCTGCTATAAATGATTTTCCAAAATCTTCAAAAGTGGCTTCTTTCTTAGTAATGGGTTTGATGATACTCAACTGTTTATTTCCATATCTGTCTCTAGGATGTTTTTTCATCCACCATTTTTCTACCCCCCCCTTTTTTTTTACTTTTCAAAAGTTGTGATAAAAATATATAACATGAAGTTTGCCATTTAAACCATTTTCAAGTGAACAATTCAGCAGTATTAATTACATCAATTTTTAAGCTTTTGCCCAGAAATAACTTCTTCGTGGTTTTGACATAAGTTCTCTTTTTATGTGAATATTTTATCTGCTTCTGTTACAGTTCAAAATTATAAGTTACATTCTTGCTATAGCAATGTTTTAGATAGGGCTACAGATTTGTATTCTTCCATATGATCATATTTCTCATGGTATGTATTCATTTTCTTAAAGTATAATACACTTAAAGTTCTGTGTCCTGTAGCATAATTTTTACTTGTTTAAATAAAACATTTTAGACAATCAGTACTAAGCTTACTTATTATAGTCAGTTGGGTTTTAATTGGTGCTGAGAGTTTTGGTTTGACAGCCTGAGCCCTTTACCTTCAGCATATTGTAATAGTAATGTTTTCACCTGATTCAGAAAAAGCCATCTCGTGCATGTGCAGTTTTTGGTAACAGCTAAATAAAAGGTGAGATTGACTCAGTTTGAATCCATTACCATATTAGAAAAATAACCTCTAAAGTACAGAGACTTAGTTTCTTGCTCTTGTATTGTCACACTTTGCCAAAACACTTCAGCAAATATTAAGTGAGCACTTACTATGTACATGACACTGTTCTATGTAGTGGAAAAACAGACTGAAATTTCTGCCTTCATTGAGCCTACATTTCAGTGGTGGAAGACAAAGAATAGAAAATAGAAAATTATATAGTATGTTAGATGATGATCAATACCATGGAGAAAAATTAAGGAAAGAATATGGTGAGTAGGGGTTGGGAGGCTGCCATTTTAAATTTGATGGTCAGGGTCACCTCCATTAGATGACAATTGAGTAAATATCTGAAGGAGGTGAAGAAGTGAGCTACTTAGGTATCTATCAGAAAAGCCTTCAGGAGAGAAAATAGCAAATGCAAAAGCCCTGAAGGGGCGATTGGAATCACCATACATTGCTGGTGGGGATGTAAAATGGTTCAGCCACTCTGGGAAACAATTTGGCAGTTCCTCAGAAAATTAAACATAGAATTACCACATAGACCGGCAATTCCATTTCTAAGTATGGATCCAAAAGAATTGAGAGCAGGGACTCAGGTACTTGTACATATATGTTCATAATGGCACTACTCACAATAGCCCAAAGGTAGAAACAGCCCAAATGTCATTAGCAGATGAAGAGAGAAATAAATTGTAGTATATCCATACAATAGAATATTATTTGGCCATAAAAAGTAATGAAGTAGTGATACATGCTACAATGTGGATGGGCCTCAAAAATATGATGCTAAATGAAAAAATAAGAAAAGGTCACATTGTATATTTTCATTTATATGTAATATCTAGAATAGGCAAATCCATAGAGACAGAAAGTAGATTGGTGATTGCCAGGGGCTGAGGGGAGGGAGGATGGGGAGTGA
Organism: Phyllostomus discolor; assembly: GCF_004126475.2. NCBI lineage: Eukaryota > Metazoa > Chordata > Mammalia > Chiroptera > Phyllostomidae > Phyllostomus > Phyllostomus discolor. The sequence goes on along the minus strand of NC_050198.1, from coordinate 80,216,376 downwards.
CTTCTTAATGAGTAGTTTTTTTTTTTTTCTTTTCCCAGTGATGAGAATGTTTGGGAACTAGATAGAGATGGTGGTTACACAACATTGTGAATGTACAAAATGCCACTGAATTGTTCACTTTAAGATGGTTAATTTTATGATATGTGAATTTTGTACCAAAACTAGGAATATGAAGTCAAACTCAACCTAACCTAATAACAGTCTACAACTAACATAATGATGAAGGGGGAAAAAAGGAGTTTTAAAGGAGAATCATGCCTGACTTGAGGAAGAGCAACAAGACTGATGGCACTACAGTAGAGTGTCGGGAGGGGGGGCTGGTGGGGGTGGACTGCAGGAGAGAGTAGTACAGTATGTGGCCTGAGGTGTGATATAGACCCATGTAGTATAGGACCTTAAAGCTAATTGCAAGGAATTGGCTTTTATCCTGGGACAGGAAACCATTGGTGGATTTTGATCAGAGGAGTATGTTACACCTCAGTGAAAAACAAAACTCCTTAAATAGAGTCCTAACAGAACCAATGTAGCTGCTATCTTGAAAATAAGCTTCAGGGGATCGAGGACAGAATCAAGGAGATCAGCTAGGATCACTATTGTGTTAACTCAGGTGGAAAATAAGAGGGGTTTAAAATCATTAAAAAAGCTTGCTGTCCTCAACAAGCTACTGTGTATCTCTTCTACCATTTTTAACCCTCCACACTGAAAAATATCTATTTATCCACGGTACTGTGATGTGTGGTGGTGAGAAGGGAGTTCAGCCTTGAAATAAGGTTTAAATAAACTGGATTTAAATCCTGGTTTTGTATCTAACCAGCTGGGTAGCCTCAAGTAAATTACCTAGACTTCTCAAGTCTCAACTTTCTTATCAGCGAAAGGCGTGTAATAATAAGGATCACGAATTATCTATTTATCTATCTATCTAGGCAGGCAGGCAGAGACAGGCAGATAGATAAATTTGCCACTGGCCTGTTAAAAAGTAGGCAATGAAATGCTGCTGCTTACACAACTATCACTAATGTCAGCACTCTTCCTGCTGCTGTTGCCACTGTTACTGCTGTCATTGCTGTTACCATTACTACTGCTGAGAGGAGACCGTGGAAACTACAGAGCAGTAGAATCTTCTCATTGACAGTTTTTTCTGCAGTCCATAAGCACTGTGGTTATCTGTAACTTTGGCTTATAGTTCCAGGTCTCGCAATATATTCCTCCAAACTTCTGGGTGGATGACATTTTATCACAGTGCTTCCATTACATGTGGTATAATTCTCTAATGTCAGAAATGAGTCTAGTTCTGGTTTTTCCTGTCTAAAGACTGAAACAACACTGCCTTGTTGCATACTAGTAGAGAATCCAATCTTTTTGGGAGGGAAACATTCCTAGGGTGCCTAGAGAATCCCTTTTTACAGAAAACTTTTTAGTAATCATTACCAGGAATTCATTTCCAGAAATCTTCCCTACTTATCCAATACCATTAATTTTATGAAAAAAATACTTGTAAATACCAGTAGTAAAGTGGCCTTTCCTTTTGCAGAACTTCAAAATGATTAAAATGTACCTGCTTTTCTCAGAAGTTAGGGATATTGTCGTTCAGTCTTGGAATTGTTCTAGCTGTTAGCATTATCTCCTTCCTCTTCCTCCATTTTCTCCAGTATAGCTACCCGAATAGATTAATTATGACATTAGAATAGAAGGAATGTTTTAGGTAGTACCCATTTCCTTTCCTTGATAAAATATTGAAGATAAAATGACAATTTTTGTTATTGTTTTTAAGTATATCTCATTACGCTATTACAGTTTTCCCAATTTTTCCTGCTTTATCCTCCCTCCGCCCTGCATCCCCCAACCCTGCAGCATCCACCCCTCCTAGTTCATGTCCATAGGTTGTACATATAAGTTCTCTGACTTCCACATTTTCTATATCGTTCTTAACCTCCCTCTATTTTATGCCTACAAATTATGCTTCTTATTTCCTGTACCTTCCCCCCTATGCCTCCTCTCTCCCTCTCCACTGAAAAGCCTCCATGTGATATCCATTCTCTGATTCTGTTCTTGTTCTAGTTGTTTGCTTAGTTTTTGTTTTTCATGGTTTTTTAGGTTCATTTGTTGATAGTTGTGAGGTGGTTGTCATTTTACTGTTCATAGTTTTTGATTTTCTTTAATTTCTTAGATAAGTCCCTTTAACATTTCATATAATAAGGGCTTGGTGATGATGAGCTCCTTTAACTTGACCTTATCTGGGAAGCATTTTATCTGCCCTTCCATTCTAAATAATAGCTTTGCTGGATAGAATCATCTTGGATGTAGGTCCTTGTCTTTCATGACTTCAAATACTTCTTTCCAGCCCCTTCTTGCCTGTAAGGTTTCTTTTGAGAAGTCAGCTGATAGTCTTGTGGACACTCCTTTGTAGGTAACTCTCTCCTTTCCTCCTGGCTGCTTTTAACATTTTCTCTTTGTCTTTAACCTTGGGTAACTTAGTGATGATTTTAGATTGATTGTTATCCTCCTTTTGGTTGTGTGAGGAAGTGAAGGGTTTCTACCTACACCTTCATCTTGGCCAGAATTCCAACAATTTTCTATCTAGCAAATAATCAGTGACTCAGAGCATAAGAACCCTTGAGTACATCAGTAAATATCTCAAGCTCAGAAAACTAGGCTATTTAACTAGTTGCCTGTCTATTGATTGAATCAAATGATTTGAAGTGATTTTTGAAGCTGATTTAGTTCTTTTAGTGACTTTCAGGTGGCTTTATGTTCAGATTACCTCAGTTCTGAAGAATTTAAAAGCAGAATATATTCAACACAACTTTATTTTTAAAACTCAATGACCAGGAAAAACCTGAATGGTCTTCCATTTTCATTTCTCACTAATGCACTTTATATCAGGGGAATTGAATAAAGTATAATACACAAATGTTTATTCATAAACTGGATCTCACATACATAACATTTTTATTTTAATGTTCAAGAAATCATGTAAAGATGGTTTCCAGTCCCATTTTACTGATGAGTAAACTGAGGTCACTTGTAATTCTGAAGTGTATCAGGAAGTACTGACTTGCTCACCTTACAGAAACCTCCTCCTGTCCCAGTTTTAGTCAAATATGAGTATTTTCTTTAATGGAAGATAAGCAATTTCAAAGCTGACTTCTGATTTGTAGACAAGTAAGGAATCTTTATCCAGAGGCCTAACACTTCATTATCTTCATAGCTGGCCATCAAATAGAGGTGGTGTGTGATCACACTATTTTTGTTGCTCATGGGGAATAAAGAACTGGAAAGCGTCTTAAAGGTCACTTCTTTCCATCTCAAATAGTGTAAGGAACTTTCTAAAACACCTCTTTTTAAAACATTCCAGTTGTTCAAGCCAGCGCATTCCTAGACTTTCCAAACCCCTGCTTCGGCCTCCCCTCCTAAGAGGACGGTTTGCTCCTCAGGGACCTACCCTCATATACAACCTGTACCTGAGCTATCAGTGATTTCATCAGCTTAAGCCCTGGCATCTAGCATCATCGGCCAGCAGATCTGCTACTTATTCTGGAACACAGCAGAGATGGAGCCCTTAGTTTCAAGCCCAGGAGCACATCCTCCTCTTAGGCTTGAAAGAACTAAAGAATAAGTCATTAGCATTGTGGTTCTCACTCTACTGTTAGGCAGACCTGGGTTATACCCTGCTCTAATACTGGCCAGTGATATGACCCTGGGCAAACCGCTGTGATCATTCTGTGCCTCAGAGCTTTAGTGTTAAGCATGACAGTCCATGTTAAGCACATAACAGAGGACTTAGCTGTGCATAGTAAACAATAAATGTGAGGTGTCATGAGTCATTTTGTCATTTCAGTTGGAGGTATAAAGGTTGTAAGCTAGGTTAGGTCTGATAGCATCTTCCTCGTCTAATGATCTCCCTGGAAGGATAAGCATGACCAAAATACTTGGAGTAACTTCCTCTCCTTTATATGAAGTATTGGGGTTTCCACCTGGCTGTGTAAGAATCAAGCAGGCCAGGTTTCTTATCCCTGCTTTCATGACACTTCTTCAGTACTTTAAGAGTAAATGCAGTGGGTCAGAATGCATACTTTATCATTAGGAAACAAATTAAGTACCAACCACAGAGTCACTTCAGACCATAAGATCCTTTTCTCAGTCTATTTCAACTGCATCATGGCTTAGGGGGATCTTCTTTTATCCCCAGTGGTCCAGGGCTACTTACCTACCCATCTTGAAAATCTGTCTCTCCCTGGGCAGGTGAGGTGCTTCTCAATGTCCCCTCTCCCTCCCTGTTGCCATGCTAGTAGTTATTCAAAGCTCCAATGATTGGGCATGAGTAGCCTACTTAGCAGCCTTTAACACAAGATCTACCCTCTTAACAAATTTAAATGTTCTTGCCATGAAAAAGGGGGTAGTACAAATAAACTTTTGGAAGTGATGGATATGTTTATGACCTTCATTGTGGTGATGTTTTCACAGGTGTACGCATATGTGCAAACTCAGCAAATTGTATAAATTAAATGTTCAATTTTTACATATCAAGTATACATCAATAAAGTTGTGTTTTTAAATTAGTAACCCTTCTAATTCTAGGTGCCTAAGTGCCCTGATTTGGACAATATTAGCTCCTTCTGTATGGCCTTCCATCCCAGGGAATGGTCAGTACAGTTCAGAGAAACTACTAGTAGACATTTTTCAGCCTTCACTAATTTTACCAGTAGAGGGCACACAGAACACATACAATCTCTATTGAATTATCAATCTTGTGTTCTGTGTCCAGAGTGGCCCTCACAATGCAGAGGTGTTTATATTCAGGATTAGTTCTCCACTTGTCTCTCATGCTTAGGAGGCTCTTGCATACTAGTTTCAGACAAATGGCCACCAGGCTGGGGTTCCATAGTTACTCAGACTGCTAGTTTTGAATCTCTGGCCCAAGAAAAGTAGTTTCTGATTCCAGATTTCATCAGGAAGTGATGTGGACTCTGGCCAGTGGGGGTCCGTGTGTTGTGGCTGCAATGAACAAATTCACACGGGTTACAGAAGTCCTGTGGAGGAAAAGGGACCGCATGGCCACTCAGTGAGAGAGGGCCCCAACCCCTGCTTGGACAAGCTATTATTGCTTCTCTGGGCACATTACATCGAGAATGGTCCTCATTTACTGCACACAGGTTCGCATTAGGTGGTTACCTTTTACAGAAAACAAAGGAGAGGATGTTGCTAATGACTTCAAAGAAAAAGATGTTTGCAAATGCAAAGGGAAAAGTGGTTGAACTGGTTACACTCCTTGGGAGGTTTAGCATAAATTTTAGGAAGTTACTTTAAAGATATGCAGTAAACATTTGCTGCCTCAATTCAGGGTGAGGGAGTTTTAGCAAAAAGTAAGCCTCATAGCAGCCTAGGTACAATGCAGGCCTGATTCCCCACTGGAAAACCCATCTGTGGGCTCAGTTCCTATGTGCCGACTCACTCCCCACCAGTTTTCCGAATCTGGGACTGGGCTACATTCACCACTGCCACACATATAGGTTCCCTATAAGGAAGTATAGATACACATATAGATAGATAGAGAAATAGCAAGAGACAGACAGACAGAGAGACCTGGGGGAACATTAGAATCAACTATGGACATTTTAACAATACAAATTTTGTCCTACTTGGGTGGCTCAGTTGGTTGGAGCATTGTTCTGTGTGCCAGAGGGTTGTGGGTTTGATCCCTGGTTGAGGCATGTGAGAGGCTGCCAATCAATGCTTCTCACATCAATGTTTCTTTTTTTAAGTATATTTTATTGATTATGCTAATACAGTTTTCCCAATTTTTCCCCTTTATCCCCCCTCCGCCCTGCACCCCCCAACCCTCTGGCATTACCCCCACCTTAGTTCATGTCCATGGGTTGTACGTATAAGTTCTTTGAGTTCTCTGTTTCCTATGCCATTCTTAACCTCTCCCCATCTATTTTATGCCTACCAATTACACTTTTTTAAAGATTTTATTTATTTTTAAAGAGAGGGTAGGGGAGGGAGAAAGAGAGGAAGAGAAACATCAATGTATGGTTCCCTCTCACTCACTCCTCACTGGGGACCTGGACCACAACCCAGGTATATGCCCTGACTGGGAATCGAACCAACAATCCTTTGGTTCACAGGCCAGCACTGAGTCCACTGAGCTACACCAGCCAGGGCTCAACTATGCTTCTTACTCCTTGTACGTTCCCCCACCATTCCTCCTCTCCCCCTCCCCCATTGAAAACCCTCCATCTGATGTCCATTTCTCTGATTCTCTGCTTGGTTTTTGTTTTCATTGTTTTTCTTTTTTTTTAGGTTAATTTGTTGATAGTTGTGAAGTTGTTGTCATTTTACTGTTCATAGTTTTTAAATTTCTTAGATAAGTCCTTTTAACATTCATATAATAAGGGCTTGGTGATGATGAACTCCTTTAACTTGACCTTATCTGGGAAGCACTTTATCTGCCCTTCCATTCCAAATGATAGCTTTGTTGGATAAAATAATCTTAGATGTAGGTCCTTGTCTTTCATGACTTCAAATACTTCTTTCCAGCCCCTTCTTGCCTGTAAGGTTTCTTTTGAGAAATCAGCTGACAGTCTTATGGACACTCCTTTGTAGGTAACTCTCTCTTTTCCTCTTGCTGCTTTCAAGATTCTTTATCTTTAATCTTGGGTAACTTAATTATGATGTGCCTTGGTGTGTTCCTCTTTGGGTCCAACTTCTTTGGGACTCTCTGGGCTTCCTGGAAGTCTTTTTCCTTCACCAGATTGGGGAAGTTTTCCTTCATTATTTATTCAAATAAGTTTTCAATTTTTTGGTTTTGTTCTTTTCCTTCTGACACCCCTATAATTCAGATATTGGAACATTTAAACTTGTCCCAGACGTGCTTGAGCCTCTCTTCTTTTTTTTTTTTTTTCTTGTTTCTTCATTCTGTTCTGGTTGGATGTTTATTCCTTCTTTTTGTTCCAAATCATTGCTTTGAATCCTGGTTTTCTTCTCGTCACTGTTGGGTCCCTGAATATTTTGCTGTATTTCATTTTGGGTATCTTTCATTTGTTCTTTCATTTTTTGACCAAACTCAATCAGTTCTGTGAGCATTTTGATTACCAGGGTTTTGACCTCTTCATCAGCTAGGTTGGCTATCTTCTCATTGCTTAGCTCTCTTTCTGGAGTTTTTCTGGGTTCTTTCATTTGAGCCATACTTCTTTGTCTCAGGTCACCTGTTAAGCAGTAAGGGGGTGGGGCCTTTGGTATTCACCAGGGCAGGGTGACCCTCTTTGCTGCGCTTTGGCACTCCCTGTGGGGCGAGAGAGGGAACAATGCAGCTTGTTTGCGTGGCTCTAGCTCCTCTTTCCAATGAACTCTCTCATGTGAGACTGGGAGTTGCTCTGACTGTGACAACCGCCACTGTAGTCCACAGTCAGCTCTGAGTCTCAGTTTTCCATTCAGTCAGCCCTACCCACATGGTCCATCACCTTGCCACTGGTCTTCCCTTCCTGGCCAGCTACCCATCTCCTTCCTACTGGTCTGGTTGAATGCTTCCTTAATTCTTTTGTTGTCAGAGTTCCATGCAGTTTGATTTTCTGGCACTTCTGGTTGTTTATTGTTTTTAGATTGGTTGTTATCCTTCATTTGGTTGTGTGAGGAAGAGAAGGGTTTCTACCTATGCCTCCATCTTGGCCAGAACTTCACATCAGCATTTCTTTCTCCCTCCCTCTCTCTCTGAAATTAATGAATATATTGGAGTATTAATACATACATACATACATATAAACTCCTGGGCCCTGCACCCAGATCTAGTAAATTGGAGTGTTCAGGGGTGGTGCCCCAGAAATCTGTACTTTAAAAATCTGCCAACTGATTTCATGCTGTTGGCTGTGAACCAGCATTTGGAAATCAATTACGTATGGGAATCTCTTGGACCCCTATCTCAGTCCTGCTGCCCCAGCACCAGCCCCTACAGGTGTTGACAGTCAGTGGGACTTGAAGTCAGAACCAGGTTTGAAACCAGTGGAGCCTAGGCCAGCACTTCCAGAGAGAGGCAGGCCTCTCCCAGTGAGGGGATGAGGGATGGTGGGAAACAACTCTGTCCCCTCACGTGTTACAGGAAAATAACTGGCCTCTTTCTGCATATGCCACTCAGAGTTGCAAGAGAGGCTGAACCTTGCTATCCAGGGAGCTCTCAGTGCATCTCCACATCCTCCACCCTCACCCCACACACATTCAGGGTGGGCTGCAATCAACTTCACTGGAGAGTGGGTCTCTCCAGCTGTTCTGGGCTGGATATCCAGAACAGGTACTGCTCTAGGTGGTGGTGCTCAGAACAGCATCTGGTCTTGGGCTCTTTGACTGAAGTATCCTCCTAAGAGAGTCCTCGGCTACACTGGACTTGGCCAGAGCAAATCCTCAGTCTGAATCTGACATGCGCAGGTGTTAGTGGAGGGATATTTTTGTGGGGGGGGGGGGGTAAGTGACAAGATCATATAGTCCTAAGTCTGAGCAGCAGAGTCCAACTGTCTGTATGGTTCCCAGCTGTTGTCCAAGGTAAGGACATTTTAGGTACTCCTTTGGCCCAGAGCTGGCACTTCTGTCAGCCACTTGGGCTTCTTGCACGTGTCTGGTCAGTGCCATCCCATTCAAGGAGGAAAATCCCAGTCCTGGTTATTGAATGGCCTGTTCACCAAAACCCCATGGGTCAGGGTGACTGGCTGGAGTCAACCTGCAATCCCTTTAAAGGTCCTGCAGCTTGGAACTAGCTGGAAAGGCAGTACGATATTATACAAAGAACTAGACTTGAAGTAAGACAGCTTTTGCTTTACCACTTACTACCCTGGATAAGCCACTAAATCCGTCAGGACATCCATATTCTTATCTATAAAATGGAAATTATTATCCCTATCTAATAGGGTTGAAAGAACATTAAATGAGCTAGTGAAAGAATATAACATGTTTTAGCACAGGGCCTGGCACATAATAGACATTCAGGTGTTGGTAGTTATTTTTCCTTGTCCTATCTCTGTAGTACCAATGAAGACTCAAGTGTACAGGTCTGGAAAGTACAGAGGAACTGTAGAAGAGAGCTTTTGGCCATCATGGATTGTTCCGGAGACATAGCAAGGCTAAATGAGGAGCCTGGAAGCACCATGCTTCCCTTGAATTCCCCTTGCTCCTTACCACTCTCATGGCATCAAGGGTGTCATGGTTTTCTGGTCTCAGGTGTCCCCTTTCTCTGGGTGCACCCTGGGTGCAGCCCATTTCCAAGTCAAGGCCTGAGAACCATGGTGTCAGCAGGAAGTTCTGGAGCTGGGAGAGTGGATGGAGCCCAGAGATTCTCATGATTTCTGGGGTTACAGTGGGGAGCCCCAGGACTTCTTGGCTGTCCCCAGGCACCTGAGGGACAGTAATGTCATATTACAGGGAAGGACAGGATCAAGCAGGTGAGTCACAGAGGATAGAGACAGGTATTAGGATTGGTGGGTGCCTGCTCTTCACAACAAAACTATCAGAGCCTTAAGCGGGACCAAAAGGTGAACATCTGGAATAAGTTTTCAGAGTCTATTTTCTAAGGTGGGAAACAGCTATCATGGAGGTTGCAGCCCTGCGGCCCACACTTGGGAGTTACTCAGGAAGGGGTGTCTATTTCTCTCAGAGATGTTATGAAAAGTGAAGTCTTTCCGCTGTTGCAGGTCAGCGAGCCTGCTGAATCTTTTCAAAGGTTACTGAGTCTAGATGATGCTAAAACCTTCCACAGGATTCCCACTGCATTTAAATAAAACCCCAACCCAAGAGGCCCGGCCTTACCTACTTCTTTGCTTCATCTTCCACATTCTTTCCCTTTCTTGCTCATCCACAGTACTTTTTCTTTCTGTTCCTCAAATGTACCAACCTCACTTCTGCCTCAGGACTTTGGCATTTGCGGTTTCCATTACTTGGGGTTCTATTGACCCCTGACCTCTCAGTTTGTTGCTTTTCTTCATTCAGTTCTCAGTTAAGTATTATCTCTTCAGAGATGCCTTTTGTGACCACTTTAGTTAATATGTTGCCCCCCCCCCGCTTCCCTCATTCTCTATCCATTTACTCTGTTTTATGGCCCTTAGAGTCCTTATTTCTCTCTCAAATTCTCTCATTTATGTGTCTCATTTCTGATTTAGTGTCTGTCTCCTTTATGAGAGCAACATTTTGGTCACCCATGTATCTCTAGGGCTTAGAACAGTAGCACATAGTAGGTGTTCAGTAAATGTTTGTTGAAGTATGTTAGAGGCAATCCAGGTCTAGAAGAGGCAATCCTGGTTAGAGGAGTTGGAATGTTGTCATTTTGAGCCCATTACAGCACTAAGGGGCCTGTCTAAGACAGATCAAGACACAGACTAAAATGCACCCATTAGAATGCACAAATATATGTGCAGCTATTGAGGTGCAGCTCTGCAGCAAGGTCACAAGAACCAAATGACACCACAACAGCAGATAATGTCCTGGGCAAGGAGTCGATATCTAAAGTCTGAGACAAGTCCTTAGTGTACTCCATGAGGGAAAGGATAGCTACAGAGTTTTAGCAGGCAGTTTGCCAACAGACAACAGGCTCTCAGCCCCTTGGGTGAGATTCAGGGGATGGACATTGGGTGGGAACAACTAGGAAGAAAACAGCCCTCACTGGAATACTAGGCAAATTCTGAAGACTGGGATTTCCAGGCAGAAGCCAAGAAGTGAGAACCAGCCTGGGGGCTAGGCTGAGCCTGAGGCTGGCTGGGGCTGGGGGATTAGCCAGTGTGGGAGGAAGAGGGTTGCAGGGACAACTTGGAAGGGCCAGACAGACAGTTTGGGTGGGAAGTGCATCTGGGATTATTATCTTTGCTGGCAGGGGGTAGGGGGCAGGCAGCACACCTGCATTCACCTACAACAGAAAAGTGCTCAGCGCCTGTCTGCTTCAGATCCTCTCTCCACAGACTTCTGACAACAGAGGCACCCAAAGGAGATCCCCCAAGTAAAGAGATCTACTTGGGGCTACTGTAGATATCCCCTAGGCATTTAGTTACTTTAACAATTGGACAAGGGACTTTCACATCCCTAGGACCAGCCATATAAAACATACCTACAAGACTCCTACTGGAAAGCCACCAAAAGCTCCCATTTGGCTCAGAAGGCAACAGACTGCCCTGTCTGATGTGAAGGCCTCCCCACACTGGGCTCCTCACTAAGGCTGCTCAGCTGTCAGTGGGGCCAGACTTCAGTTGCCCTCCTGTTCAACCCCCAAAGTCGTTCCTGCCTCCTGAGTTTTGCCCACTGTCCACATCTTTACTAATCCAAATCTTACTTTTTATTCAGCATACAAAATAAGTCCAATTCTTTTTCAGTGACCCCTCCCTTATAGTACACAATGCTCTCAATTCTCATAACTGCAACACTTCTGTGCACTTGGTGATACGGCTATCTAATCTTTATTCCCAAGTAGTTTCAATGTGTACAATGTTCCCGCAACTAGATCAAAAGGTCTTTGAATGTAGAGGATGAATCCTCCTCTTGTTATGTTTCCTCCATAGCCTACAGCAAAGATCTTGGTGCATAATAGATATTTGGTTGCTTGAGTGTGCCCTCTCCAAGAAAGGGGCAAAGGGCAAAAACACTTTGGTGTCAGAGAGTGCTTAGTGGAAAATGGTGAGAAGGATGTCACTACTTTGGAAGCAGCTGGGCCCATTGGGCAATCTATGCTTCTTATTTTTACACTTTGGGAAATAAGGAGAGAGCAGCCTCCTCTTGACATCCAGGGAATATAGGAAATACTGATGAGTCAACATCTTTCAAGTCTTCTCTATCCTGCTACCTGCATTGGCACTCCAGAAAAACATATCTGTCCTGTGTCCCACCTGCTTTGGGTGTTTCCGCCCACTGATGTAACCAAATGAGACAATGAAGACTCATTTGGTACATCAGTAGTCCTAAAGAAGTGACTCAAATGATGAGATCTTCAGGTGGCATAAGAGGCTGATAAGGAGTATGCTTTGTCACGGGTATATTCTAGTAAGGTAAGCTGCCTCCTCTACTCATCACAATCAGAAATGTCTTCTCAGAGGAAAGCAAGACATGAAGGCATATGCTAATCTATACAAATTTTATTTTAGTATCAATTTGTATGGAAACAAGCAGGTGTCAGCATTATGCAGGCACGGAAAAAAAGGAAAGAAAAAATCTCTAGTGATAATGGAGCTTGTATTTACACCATTTGGTTTCAACAGGGACAGGAAGTTTTGCTGTTAGCTTCCTGTGGGAACTCCAGTTTCTGCACCTTTCCCTGCTGCCTCTCAGCATCACGATAGAGCAGGGATTTCTGTGCCTTCAATCGGCAAGCCAGGCACATGAAAATTGACTCCACGTTCTGGCTCTCTTTGGGGTCCTTGGCCGATGTCTCAAACAAGAGCATGTTGTGGGCATCGGCAAATTTCAGGGCTAAGTTGGAGGGCACCTGGATCTGTTCCCTCAAGTCACACTTGTTGCCCACAAGCACTTTCGGGACTAGCGGGGGCACAGCATGCCCATTGCATTCTTGGATCCACATTTTGAGGTTGGTGAAGGATGTCATCTTGGTGACGTCATAGACGAAGACCACTGCATGCACATTGCGGTAATAATGCTCTACCATGCTTTTGCGGAAGCGTTCCTGACCTGCTGTGTCCCACACCTGAACCTGGAAGATACAAAAACCCGTGTTTGCAGTCAGAAGAGGAAACATCAGTAGAAAAGAGAAAACATGGTTCTGTGTCATTATAAAACTGAGGTGACAAGCCCTAACACAGGAAGTGGGTTTTTTTTAATGTTTTATTTATTTATTTTTAGATAGAGGGGGAGGGGAAAGAGAAAGAGAGGGAGAGAAACATCAATGTGTGGTTGCTCTCACGTGCCCCCAGCTGGGGACCTGGCCCACAACCCAGGCATATGCCCTGACTGGGAATCAAACCAGCAACCCTTTGTTTTACAGGCCCGAGCTCAATCCACTGAGCTATACCAGCCAGGGCAGGAAGTGGTTTTTTGATGGGTTGGCAGAATGGACTTATATAAGTATTGAGAGAAGTTGCTTTCATGGTGCATAAAGATTTTCTTAAGATTTTTAGTTGAAAATATTGAGTCAAAAAATCTTAAGGTTTTTAGTTGAAAAAGTGGGACATATGTTGGTCAACTGTTCGGAGGGTAACTTGGCAATATTATCAAGAACCTTAAAAATGTTCAAAATTCTTTGAGCCTGTAATCTCACTTCCAAAAATTTATACAAAAGCAATAGCAGAGATGTGATGAAAATTTTGTACAGGATCTTAATCACCATGTTATTTATACTTTTTAAAAAAACAAAACCACCTAAATGCTCAGTAGAAGAGGAATAGCTAAAGTGTATGCATAAATCTATATAGTAGGCTATTATGCAGCCATTAAAATGTTTTTAAAGAATAAATGATGAAGGAAATATGCACAAAATATAAATGAAACCGGGATATGAAATTTTTATATGCTATGGTCCCAATTTTTAAAAAAAAATATACTAAACATAGTCATATGCATAGGAAAACTTGGTAGTGTATACACCAGAACATTAATGATTATTTGGGGGAAGTGGGACTACAGCTATTATTTATTTAGTTCTTTTTTTGTATTTTTCAAATTTTCTACTGTAAGCATCCATTACTTTGTTTGGGTGGGGTGGGGGGCGGGGTTGGATGACTTTTTAAAGGAAACAAAGTTAGTGTTTAAATCTCAACTTTTAGCTTAATTTATTATTTTATTATTTTATTTATTTGAGAGAGAGAGGGAGGGAAGGAGGAAAGGAGAGAGAGAAACTCTGCTTCATTGCTCCATGCATTCATTGGTTGTGCCCTGATCAGGGATCAAAACCACAACCCTGTGGTATAAGGATGACACTAACCAATTTAGCTAACTGACCAGGGCATAGCTCAATTTATTTTAAGTTCACTTCTTTGTTATTTAAAATGTAATTTACCACAATGGATTTTTCTTCTGAATAGCAACTTTTAGGATAACGGCCAAATTATTGATGGAAAATTCCAATATAAATAACATATACGAGAACACAACTCCCAAGGGACACTCTGGAGTTGACACATTCAGCCCAATCTATTTCCCTTTACACATCCAAAGTCTTGGACAAGAGAAATTCATACTCAGAATGATGGTCCCAAGGCTCTATACAATTCTCAGTTATCGAAGAAAATCTGATTATGGCCACTAATTGACTACTATGGCTCTTAAAACAAAGTATAGCCTTTATTTGAAGTATCAGTCATCAGTATAATCTAGTAAATATAATTGAATCTCCTTGCTGACTGAAACTCTTAACAGGGCCCCAGAGCCATCATTTGGAACATCAGTTTTCATTGTACAGGCTCCCCTTCATTCCCACTATGGACATGGCCACAACGTGCCTTTGGCACAACCTTCAAATTCACCCATTCTTGTATTTTGATTTTCATGTCCCTAGGCCAGACCCTCTTGTCCTCACTCCTGGAATACAGTGAAGTCTTTTGGATTCTCGATGTCTCTACTCTAGTGCTTCCTCCATACTACTTTCAAACTTGCCTTCCTAAGTCCCTGCTTTTATCAGCATGTCATCATCCTCATCAGGAAATTATGTTAGCCCTCTTCTGCATGTGGCATCAAATGGAAATTTTTGTCTGCCATAATTTGACCCCACCCAACCTCATTTCAAACTACTCAGCTACACACCTGGTTCATTCTGTCGACTGTACTCATGGTCCTGCTAATTCACCCTTCCCTTACAGAATCAGTTGCCCCCTCATTACCCTACCCAAATCTGACCTATTCTTCAAGGCTCAGCTCATGCCTCCACCTTCTTCCTACGATCTTCTCCAACTTCTTTTTAATTCTCTTTTCTTAGGTATTTCTAGTGTACTTTGAGTCCATACCACACCATTTAGAATGTAATTATTTGGCCCTGGCTAGTGTGGCTCAGTGGATTGAGTGCTGACCTGTAAAGAGAGATCGATTCCCAGTCAGGGCACATGCCTGGGTTGTGGGCCAGGTCCCCAGTTGGGGAGTGCGAGAGACAACTGATCAATGTATACCTCGCACATTGCTGTTTCTCCCCCTCTCTTTCTCCCTCCCTTCTCCTCTCTCTAAAAGTAAATAAATATATTCTTTTTTTTAAAAAAAAATATATTTATTTGTTCTCTAGTTGTTTTATCATGCTCTGGGCATCTCCACCTAAACTATAAGCCATCTTTTCTGCATCAGATCACTCATCATTATGGTTGTCACAGTCATTGTCGTCATTATCAAAAAGCAGCATTGTCCTGAGCCAGCAAAACTACAAGCAGTCTGGCATCCTAGGTATCTACCAAGGTGATTTCAGAGAGAACATTCAACTTTGGTTACGTAGAAAAACACGAGTCCTCAAAGACTGATTTGCTTCAGCAAGCAGAGCCAAAAAAGATTCTCATTTCTTCCACAGCTCTGGTGCCCTGAACAGGAATAAAAGGAGAGTAGACCAGGAAACAAATGGAGGTCAATGGGAAGAGAACAGGTATAGCGCAAGAATAGTCTGATCTCCAACCCCCCAGTGGTTCGAACTCTAGCCTCTGAGCAAGGCTAAATCCCTACCAGCCCTCAGACATGTGGCAGATGCTTTAACACCATGAACTCAGGAGTCTAAAAATACCTACCAGTAGCAAGAACACGGGTGGGAATGTGTGAGGTGTATGGAGCTGAGTAGGTTGGCTGTTTGGCTTTTCTTTGGCTTCAAAACTGTACACCACCCAAGCTGCCAGAATTACAGGGAAGGCCATCTCTGCTGGAGACCAACTTTGCCTTTCCAATGCCATGGAGAGCCTTGACACTTTTATATGCAGGCTCGGAATTTAAACGGGGCACTGCTCCCATTCTAGCTCTTTATAAAGAGCCAGAATTCTAACCCACCCTAAATTCTTCACACCCCTGTTTGTGGTGAGAGGTGAGCTGAGAAGCAGGCTGCTCACAGTACAAAACCAGAAGAGCCATCATGAAGGAAGAGCACAGCAGTCAGGTTCATGGGACACACAAAGGACCTCATTTTTGTTTGGCAGTTTGATGTCCCTATTCTTCTCAGCATCCCCATAAGACCCTGGCCCCTGATAGACAGTGAAAGCACCTCCTTCCCCTTTTGCAGCTGGCATTTCTCTTATTCATCCTTCATTTCCTGTGGGCACTGCATCCACATGGCGGCCCAGGGTTTACAACTGTCCTGTAGCCATATGCATGCTCCTCAGAGAATGCATATGGCTAAGGGTCAGTTCTCTTTTCTCTCCAAGGGCCAGTGGGGCATGATGGAGTCAAACCAACTTGGGTGCAAATCTCAGCCCAGTCACATACTACTAGTTAGGTGTCCTTGGGCAGATAACTATCTTCATTGTCCCCCCATGGACACTGAGGATGACCACAGCAATCTTGTAGTAATGCTGTGAGGATTTGCATTCCTTGTTAGTACATGGAACAGTGCCTAATAAACACTCTCCCTTCTTCCCAGCCCAAAACCTCCGGCATTAATTCTGGCCCGACAAATATTTGAGTGGATGCAGCTGAAATACAGCAGTAGCTTTGGAATTGGGAGACATGGGTTCTAACTCCTTTGCTTAGTAGCCAAGTAAATGATTAGGCAAATGAAATAACACATGAAAAAGAGCTTAGGTAAAATATAAAGTGCTCTGCAAATGTTCATCGTTGCCATTGTCTCAGAAGGCCCATCAGCCCTGCCCTTGTAGTGCTGCTCCTTGGACCTCTTGGCTCTCATCCTGGAAAGCACAGAAAGCTTGGCTTCTTGACAATGAGATAGAGTCAGGGACCAGCAGTCAGTGGGGAGGGGGAGGAGAGAGGAATGCCTGCAACCTGCCATGGGTGGCTGGGGGCAGGCCCAAAGTGACAGGGATGTTGGAAGAGGGTCAAGGGCACAGCGTGGGGAGCTACCAAAGATAAATATATCCTTTTAAACAATTCTTCTGGGGCTATCGCTGCCTGAGCAAGTTTCAGCAAGTCTCCCACCCCCTGCACATGCTCATAGCTGACATGGAAATTTCTTTTCCCTAGGGAACAACATATCTCGCACCTCTCTATACATGAGGCTTGAATGTCCTTTTGTTGGTGGCCAGTGGGGGAGAGTAGAAGTGGAAAAGAGGAGAAAAATACATCTGTAACTTCTGGAGAGTTCCAGAGCGGGTGACAGGAAAAGTTGAAAATAATTTTTGTTAACTAGCTAGACAGAGACAAAGAGAAATTTACGCACAGAAAGCGAGGAAGCAAGACAGACAGAGAAACACACTGATGGGTAATTAACTGTTAAGCTAACTGGCAGAAGATGGAAGCTCAGAAGCCCTAAGGAAGACATGATGTCATTCTGACTGCAGGCAGCTTCTGAGGGAACACTTAGCTCAGCCTCCATCCACTCGATAGTGTAACACAAGAAGGTGTTTTTCCAAGTGGTCAGCAGAGGAACAGATATCCACAGTCCTTGTTGGCACCTGCCCACAGCATTGGCTCACCTGCAGTTTGCCTGATCCACAGTGCTAGGGCTGCAGGGATCCCCAGCCCACGTAAGGAGCCATACTAGGCAGGAGAGACTGCTTCCATGAGAATTTACAAAGAATGCTTCCAAAAGTGGTTCTGGTCCTCCACCTGTAATACCTCCTTCATCCCACCCTTCACTCATTCCTATTTGGCATTTTCCAATGCTTTTAGTCTGATACAGGCTCAAAATGATTTAGGTAGACCTATAGGAGACAGACCCATAATGGTCATTATGGGAAGCTCCACCCTTCCTCTGGGGGTTGGGAGATGCCTCCACCAAGACTGATGTCAGGAAGGTGTGTCAGCTTTCCCACATGATGTGTCCCTGCCCCTGCGTCCCTATCGAAGGTTACTGCATGGGTTGCATGGTCCAAGGAAGGACAAGCCCAGATCAGGAATTTATATGAAAGGAGCACCAAAAGGGGAATTAGAAGACCTGAGTTGTAGGCCTGGGCCTGTGTGATCTCGGGGATGTCAGTTTCCCTTTCTGAGTCTCGGTTTCTTATCTCTAAAATAAGGATGTTGGAGTAGAAAGTCTCTAGGTCTCTTCTATCTCTGAACATTCTCTGATTCTCACACCTAAGGTGAGACAGTTAAGGTGCAAAAAGTAAAACTTAGATGAGATACTCAGTCCAGTGTCTGGGGTGCAATTGAAGGGGACAACTTGAAGGATCCTGGGTCCTGGGACTCTACAACCCTGGACCCCCAGCCTAGAAGAGACCACCAGGCTGGCCGCCCAGTATGCCACCTCCCACTGTGCATACTCCCCCAAGGCCAGATATCTCCCCCTACAGTGGAGTGCAATGGCAGAGAGATTGGGTTTTGAATCTAGGTTAAAATACTTGGCCCTGTCACAGGGTGGCAGGATAATGAGCTAGTAAAATGCTTAGTTAGACTCAAGAAGCTCCAGCCAAATGCCTTTGGGCAAGTTATTTAATCTAAGTATGTTTTCCTTATCTGTACACTGGAATGACAACTACAGTCCTAATTTCATAGGGCTACAGTTAAGATCAAAAAAGATAGTGCATGTCAAGTGTCCAGTCTGGACTCTTTATTCAAAAAGCAGGAGTTGTTGTTGTTGTTGTTGTTGTTATTGTTACCTACTTGTTGGAGGTTTTTCTTGATGTTCATGTTAACTAGGAAACACTGGATTATAAATGCTGTGATGGGGAGGGAGTGAAGACACGTTGACTGGAGACACCAAACTGGTTTTCAAGGCCCCACAGATAGCCCTGGTAATTAAGAGAGTAGTCCCAAATATGCTGAATCAGGCACAACCCAGTAGAGGCCACACCCTACTCAGGGACTGTGAGAAGAGCTCACTGAGCCCTCTTTCCCACTCTCCCGTGAGAGCTGGCATTTTATAGCCTGACAGCCTTCTATTGCTGGCTGTGGTCTAGGACACCTCAGCCTGGCACACTGGACTTTTCTCTTTTCCCCAAAGAGAGAAGCCTTTGGAAGTCACCTCCTAATGTGGTTTTGATACTTGTTCCTTGAGAAACTCCAGGCCAACCGGAGTGTAAGGCCAAATCTCCTATTGAGATAATGTGCTCGCTGCCGTGCTCTGCTGCCTTCCCCCAGGCATGCTGGTCTTTGCCTGCTGGGTTTAGCCCTAAGGTTGCAACAACTTTACAAGAGGCAGGGTCACCATGTCCTCACTCCCACACCCCACCCTGAGATCCTGCAGAATCTTCCCTCAGAAAGCTCCTTCATGTCATACGTGTCACAAGGCTTTGCCCTCTTGAAATATCATCTTCCCCTAAAAAGCCTGCATTGAGCACTTCTCCGCACGTGGTGTTCTGCTCAGCTCTGTTTCTAGTGAGTCACACTGTCACAGGCTCTGTCCCTTGGGAAAAGTCCAGAATCTTTAGCAGGGACTGTAAAATCCAGTTTGGCTAAGTACTGGGCTGTTTAGAGAAAAGGAATCTTTTAAAAATTTCCCCAAGAGCATTGGGTTGTGACCCTCTTCCACTCATTTTCACCTCCCATTTTCCACTTTCTAGCTTCCCCCTCCCTTCTTTCTCCCCCAGACTCCCAAACACTTCCTTTTTCATCCATGTAAATTTCACATGGACTTACTTCCCCTCTCTTAAATCCAGAGCGGTTTGGCTCAATGTGACGCTTGATTTTAGACAGGTGATAGCATTACATTTTAAGGGTCTTCAGAGTTTAAGGGTACATCTGTAAGTGTATTTCTACTTTGTATTGTTAAGGCATGCTTTATAAATTCCAGAAACTTACAACCTTACGTTAAAGAAGCTAGACACACTAAAGAAAGTCATATTAAAGGAGTTCATCATCACCAAGCCCTTATTATATGAAATGTTAACGGGACTTATCTAAGAAAAAGAAGATAAAGAACACATGTAGTAAAAGGACAGCAAACTCACAATTATTAACAACCACACCTAAAGCAAAACCAAAAACAATCTAAGCAAACAACTAGAACAGGAACAGAGTCACAGAAATGAAGATGACATGGAGGGTTATCAGCAGGGGGAGTGGGAGGAGGAGAGAGGGGGAAAAGGTACAGAGAATAAGTGGCATAGATGGTAGGTAGAAAATAGACAGGGGAGGGCAAGAATAGTATGGGAAATGTAGAAGCTAAAGAACTTATAAGTATGACCCATGGACATGAACTAAAGGGGGGAATGTGGGTGGGAGGGGGTGTGCAGGGTGGAGGGGAATGAAAGGGGGGAAATGGGACAACTGTAATAGCATACTCAATAAAATATGTTTTTAAAAAAGAAAGTCTTGACCAAGCAACAGTCAACATAAAGACCTGGGAATAGAGAAAGACAGATACCTACTTTGACTTTAAAAAGGAAATGTAGCCATTCCCCCCAAAATGCAAGGGGTGAAAAAGATCACTGTCTCAAAACAGTACCCTATTTTCCTGACCCTGGGGCTCAGTTGTTCTCAAGAGCTCCCCCTTACCAGTACTGAGCTGCCCATCTTCCTAAAACATCCAGCACCTTGACTCGGTTTCTGAAGCCATTTTAAAATACATTTATTTTAATAACTAAGGAGTCAAGAGTCTTGCAGAGTTTACAGTGTTTCATCATTTCTCCCAGTTACTCAGCCCTCCTCTCCATATCATTCTGAAGATAGGCCTTGTGGTCATTTGGGCCCTTTTGACCAGCAGGAGGGAGGTTTACCTTCGTCTGACAGGGTCTGACCATAGGCTCAAGAAGAGGTTAGCTGTGGGTCTATTGGAGTTGGTTTTTAGTGCCCAGTGTCTTTTGATGTGACTTTCCTACCCATAACCATGCCCCCCTCTGCTCCCCTGGTACATGAAGCTGCCCTTGTCATGTCCTCCCTCCTGCTATCCTCTGCACGTCGAAGTATCCCTTTCCTATCCAGTTTCCCCATTTTATGAACCAACAGTGAGTACAAACGGCCAGAGAAGAATGTCTGTATTTAGTCTATTTCATAAACTAATGAGAAGGGAGGACCAAGACACATCCCTTGGCCCTCAGATAAGTTGCTCTGCCTTTTTACAAAGGTCTGGTGAAGACAATACCTAGAGAATGAGTAATGGCAAATAATAACAAATGCAGAAGATAACATTTGAGGAGTACTGTTCCAAAATAATAAGTTTTGTCTATTATGAGGGGCTGGTAGGTGACCCTGTCTCAATTTCTTTAAAATGGTTCATGACTTTGTGCCAGAACAACCCCACTCCACTCTTATTCCATTTCAGCCCTGATGTTAACCATAAACTGTAATTTTCTATGGATTTCCATCCTTTCCTCCCCTCTAATGCCATGGGGCTTAACCAAACTGGGTTTCTACAGCCTATTGGCACCCAAAAGGTAGAAGAGACCTCAAGATATGCACAGTGCTCTGGGATCCATCCCATAGACCAGAACGGGGTTCCCTCCTACCTCCCTCTGCTCACAGGTGCTGCTGCTCCTGGCTCAGGGTCAAGGATGGAATCACACAGTTTTTCCTGGCAGGAGCTACCAGGCAGGAGCAGAGGGCATGGATGCACCCACTCCGGCCTGCCCTAAAAAACGGGTGAGGTCGGGACCAGGCAGCTGAGAGAGGCAAAGGGGGATGAGGAGGTGCCAACGATCATGGGCTCAGCAAGCATCGACACAGCCACGCACCTGACGCTTCACAAGCAGTAGAGCGGATACCTCAAGCGAGGACCCCTCCCAGAGCCCACCCTTCCTGGACCTGACCATCTGGATCACCTTGATCTTCTCGCCCTCGATTTCTACGGTCTTCTCCCTGAAGTCCACACCGATGGTGGCCTCAGTTTTGTCCGGGAAGGTCCCGCCGCAGAAGCGGAAGGTCAAGCAGGTCTTGCCCACGTTGGAGTCCCCAATCACAATGATCTTGAAGATGCGAATCTGCACGTACTGGTCCAGCGATGAGTCGAGCTCCAGGGATGCCAGGCCAGCGGCCGAGGCCGGTTGCAGGCTCCCATGGCCCATAATGGGCTGCGCCATCTCCCCGAGACAGGACGGGACGAGACCAGGGCCCCAACCCCCTCGAGGGTTCCACACAAAGAAAACGACCACGTTAGTGCGCTCGAATCGAGCGAGCTTTGTGCATGTGTGTGTGCGCGCGTGTCCGCAAGTGTGTCCGCGCGTGTGTGCGTGCACCGGCACCGCAAGCGCGCGCGCGCTCGTGCAGGGGGTGCCTCTCACCCCAGGTCCCCCTCCTCCTCCTTCAGCTCACCCTCTTCGCAGCTCTGAGGCACCAACACAAAAGCCAGACAGAGAAGAAGAGGTGGAAAGAGAGAAGGCAAGCCGCGAGCCTTCTCCTTCTGCCTGTGCCCTCAGACAGAATGCTAAGTCAGGCAGGCGAAACCATGGCGCGCCCCGAGCTACCGTTGCGCCTAGGCCTAGACCTCCGGAGGTGAAAGAGGTGTCTCCATACGGCAGTCCAGGGACACACCTCAGGAGGGAAGCCTATGGAGGAAAGGGGCGGGTGGAGAGAGTGGCATATACCACCCCGGGGTGGTCTTCCTTTCTCCTTGTCCGCATTTATTTTATAGGTGTCAGGCTCCCCACCCCCACTTTCTAGGAGCGCTGGAGAATCAGCGGGCCCGGAACACAGCTGAGGAGGACAAAGAGTTGTACCCTAAAGCATTTTTGGAGCACTTTGGCCCAGGTGCATTATTATTCGGCGAGAGCGGACTGCGGGGTCGAGACACCTCTTTCACCTCCGGAGCAACGAGCAGCTGAGCCGGGTCTCCGTGGACCCCTCCCAAGCCTTGGGATAGAGGGATGCTCTGTCTTATTAAAGAAGCAGGTGCACTCGAGAGCCCCACAAGCGAGCCCCGCGGAAGAGGAGCCAGGGAGGGCGTTGCCAAGATACACCCTGGGACGTGAGGGCCACGTAGCTGAGAGGGAGCCAGGGGGCACTGGTGTGCGTGTGTAGGGGGAGTTACTGTTTCTATCACAGACTTGCCACATGTAGGGGGGCGCGTGCCAGGCGCCAACCTCCCCTCATCACACCATGAGCACCCATCCTCTGAATGTTCAGGAGAGTGTCTCTCATTGGCTACTGCAGTCGGTTGTGTTTGACTGGCCAATGGGGAAGGCCCGCCGTGGGAGAGGGCCATACAGGGCATACGGGAAGGGGGGAAAGCTAGTGGTGGCAGCTCCAGCAAAAGGGGACTTTGTTACTGGGGCTAACCATTCCAGGCCCAGGTGGAGGGATCTTGGACAAGGCATAAACCTCACAATGTCTTGCATTCCCGAGCCCTCCATACAATCTTAAACCCTTCCAGAATGGTGGAGTTTCAAAAGGAATTGGAAACCCCTAGGAGGGTTCACCCCTCTGCAACTGAATGTAGAAAAAGTGGTTGGGTCTAATTTGCCAAAAGCCTAGACTATGCTTGGAAGATGATAAATGAACAGTACTTTCTCACGGTTTTAGGGGGCAGCTTCCCAAATCTTACTAAGCATTACACATCATGGTCAAGACCAGTAGACCCTCTCTTGAAAGTGATTTGCAGGTTCAGAATTTGTTTGCAATAACTTGACTGAGGAACAACTTACGTACAATAAAGTGCACCCCTTCTGTGTTTGCTTTTAAGACTTTATCCATCCTCCAACATATTTCTGAGGAATAACATCAACATATACCAATAGCACCTACATAAGAGTTATTTGCTAATGTCATCAAGGCCAGGGATTCCAGCAGCACACTGGAGCTGCCTTATTTGTGTGCGAGGCAGAGCTGCAGAAAAGAGGAACGTGACTAAATCTATCCCTGCTATGAGAAAAAACAATTCAGTGCATCAGTAATAGATCTGAAAGCAAGTTGGAATGCAGCTGCTAAGTCAAGTCCAAGTTACACAAAGTGGCTTGGAAAATGGAGTCTTCTAGTAATAAGCTTTTTAGTTGAGTTAGCAGATATATTTATAGCTAACTCTTTTAGCATATATGTGGGTCACCCATTTCTAAAACCCTAGATTATGCTATTCAATATTAAAACCATCTTGAGAAGGCTTTAATCTTAGTTGGTTAAACCAAGGCCATCATTATGAATATCAATTCCCATTGTGTAGTGTGAATAGCACTCATCTTGGGGTGCTTTTTTTTTTGGATTGGCTGATGTTTAGGTGATAGTTTTCAGCCTCATTCCTCTCTATTTGAAGCTAAATCTGGTGATCATTATCTACAGAAGAGTAGCTATTAAAAGGCGGGGGACGTGCTTGGGCTCAGTGGGTCAGTTGGTTGGAGCATCATTGTGTAAACCAAAATGCTGTGGGTTCCAGCTCTGGTCAGGGCGCATATGGGAGGCAATCAGTTGATGTTTCTCTCTCACATCAGTGTTTTTCTCTCTCCCTTCCTCTCACTCTAAAATCAATAAACATATCCTTGGATGAAGATTTTTTAAAAGAGAGGGAGGTAACTACTAATTGGGCATATCCAATAGGTAGAGTAGAAAGAAGCTTTGCCAAATCACAGCCAGAATTAATGCTAAATCTCTGAGGGGTATAAAGTAGTATCCACATAATAAGATTATTTAGATGTATGTATGCTTCCAGTAAAAACTTGTCACTGAGTCTGAGAGTTCATATTATATTTATAGGGTAGAAACATTAATTTCTAGAAATATGGTATCTCAAAATGTGCTCCATGCCCTAATAAAAAGTGTTTGCTATCTCTGTGGGTTGAGATTTGGGGGGGGGG